>NC_064849.1:117980660-118248160 GCF_024139225.1 Suncus etruscus
AGGGGAGCAATACAAATGTCCAATGAAAGACTAAAGGGTAAAGAAATTGTGATATAAATAGGTAGGTAGATAGTTATAGATAGGCAGATAGACAGACAGACATAATTAAATAATAGCTATAATAGAAAGTGAAAATCTGCTGGAGAAGATGCATTGTCAATGAAGAGTAGTGTAAGAACCAAAGCTTCCTAGGCCTAGGATGATAATAATCCCACTATAAAATACATACTATAAAATGCATACTATAAGAAACATACTTTACTATAATATAGTAAAGCTACTATAAATTATTTTCAACTCTACAACTTCCCCATAGGCAGAGGTTGTTAGCCCAAAGATAAAAGTGTAAGACCCTCCACCCCTATTCTGCTGAAATAGAGGGGAACTAGGTAGGCATGAATGCTCCACCAGATAAGAACCCCTTGACACAAAGTTGAGTCAGCAATGAGTTGGGACATCAATCCTAAGACATAACGTGATTTGTACCCAAATGGAAATGAGCCAATCATGTATGTGGTGAAGGACAAACAACTTGTATTAACCAATAAAATACTTGTATTGTTGAAGCTTATAAGCCCTATATAAATTGGTTGGATATTTTATTTGTGGTCCTTGTCAAGTCTACACTGGTTAGATGAGACTTGAACCTCAGTTAGCCAAATAAACTTCCTTTTTTTTTTGCAAAAAAAAAAAAAAAAGAAAAGAAAAGAAAGTGAAAATCTTTCTGTTTGCTGTAATGTATGGAACTGGAGGTACCTTGTTAAGTGAAACTAGTCAGAGGGAAAAAAAGAAATACTAGATGATATAACAAGGGAATAGTCTGTACCAAATAATAATAACTTCTTGGCTTGAATTTTAAAACTGACTACCAAGCAGAGTGGTGTAGAGGAAGGTAATGAACACAGAGAGGTGACAAATGCAATGGTTAGAGGGTGAAGAGCACTTTGGTGGTGATGGGGTGAAGTAACTTTCTATATCAATACTGTATACTTTAACACTATTATAGCTATATTATCTAACACAAAAGTAAAATTAAACTTTTTTAGGGAGTGTTTGGGGCCATACCCAATGACACTCTGGGGTTACTCCTGGTTATGCACTCAGAAATTGCTCCTAGATTGGGGACCATATGGAACACCAGGGGATCGAACTGTGGTCCGTCCTGGGTCAGCCACGTGCAAGGTAAATGCCCAACTGCTGTGCCACCGCTCCAGCCCAAATGAAATTATTTTTAAATCTCTACTATATATTTCCTCCATGAAATATATCTTTATATTTTAGCTCATTATTCGAAACTTTTCTGAAACTATATAAAGTTATTATCTATCTATCTATCTATCTATTTATTTATTTTGGGTTTTGGGTCACATCTGGCAGCCCTTAGGGGTTACTCCTGGCTCTATCAGAAATCACCCCAGGCAGAAACAGGGGACCATATGGGATGCCAGGATTCGAACCATCATCCTTCTGCATGCAAGGCAAACACTTTACCTCCATTGTATCTCTCTGGCCCCAATATAAAGTAATTTTGTTTTATAATTGATATCAACATTGGCAATGTAACAACATTTTAAGTTTTTAATTTTTGTTATGGTTTTGGGGCCACACCGGGCAGCGCTCAGGGGCTACTCCTGGCCCTATTCTCAGAAATCACTCCTGGCAGGCCCCGGGGGACGATATGGGATGCCGACATTCAAACCACCATCCTTCTGCGTCTCAGGCAAAGGCCTTACCACTGTGCTATTTCACTGGCCCCTTAATATTTTAAAATCAATTATTAAAGCTAATGTTCTCTTTAGGATATTTAATTTTTTGCTTTTTACTTACTATAAATTTGAGACAAATATATCTTGGTTAGTTGCTCTGATTACATCATAAAATTAAACTCCAAGAAGGAAAAGAAAGTACTGGGTTTTGTAAGGATAGCTGGTGTTTCAAAATAATACATTTTGGATGTAACAACTCGGGGAAGATTGACTGGAATTAGGAGATGAAAGTAAAGTCCAAGTCTCTAACCTAAACTCAGAAGCATTCAACAGAAGCACAGCTGATAAGCACAAAAATGCTGTTTGGAAGATGAAATCAACTGGATGCAGAACCAGAACCAGATGGGGCAAGAAGAGACTCTAAGAGAGAAAAGTCAAGCGTATCCCGAAGGCTTGACTACTGGGGAGCTGATAATGAGATCCAAATTGGACAAGCAGTGTTTGAGGTGCCTGGAAGGCATCCTGGTGGAAAGGGTCAATAGGCAGGGCTAAGGGAAAGGAAAGGTAACAGAATTTCTATTCTCTAGCTATGAGGAAAATGGGATACAATTAAGTCTCCTTCACAGTGCTTTCCCTATTTTGGTAAGCCTACCCCACTTGCTCTGGTCAATTTCAAGTTGACTCTCAAATATTTAAGGGGCCGGAGAGATAGCATGGAGGTAAGGCGTTTGCCTTTCATGCAGGAGGTCATTGGTTCGAATCCCGGCGCCCCATATGGTCCCCTGTGCCTGCCAGGAGCAATTTCTGAGCCTGGAGCCAGGAATAACCCCTGAGCACTGCCAGGTGTGACCCAAAAACCAAAAAAAAAAATATTTAAAATACATTCTACATATAAAAAGATGGAGATTCCATCGCAACCTTTGAGTATAATTCAAAGTCACTGAATTTGATAGAGAAAGCACTTAACTAAATGCTCATGTTTAACTTCAAATATTTTAATATGATAAAGCAATGTTGCTTTATTCTTTACTATTTATTTTATTTTTAATAATAATTTATTTTAGCATTGTGGTTATAGTTTAAGTAATAGGGGTTCAATGGTGTTTAAATTTACAGTACTGATGTATAAATTTTTGCATACTACTCCCATGACACTCCACACCTTCCCCAGTGATATGTTAGATCCCACCTTTCTTCCTCTTTTCCTATACCTTTACTGTTTTCATATAGACAATTCTGGTTTTGTTACTCACTCTTAACTCCATCCAGATGTTGCAAAGTCTACACCCTTGGTCCTGTTTTTTACATCTAGTCAACCTCTGTTATTCCTTATACACTCCTCCCTTTAATTATCAATAACTCAAGAGTAAAACATGATTTAAATCATAGGACAGAGGATATTTAGAAAAGCATAAATAAATAATTAAATAAATAAACATGGGAGAGTTAAAATTAGAAAACATTGACCAGAGATAGCTCTGTTGGTAGAGTAACTATTTAGCAGAAATTGGTCTTTGTCTGTTTGTGGGGATATATATATATATATATATATATATATATATATATATATATATATATATAAAACTTATTCAGGGCTTACTCCTGACTCTATGCTCAGGGGAAATGCCAAGGATTGAACTCAAGTCATCATTTTACAAGTCAAGAGTTTTATCCACTGTACTATCTCTCCAATGTCAGTAGAAATCTTTTACTTCACAGAACTGCCCCAAATGCTGAGTACAATCCAGGTAGCACTACAATAGAGATAGTCTGTGGCCACCACAAAGTAAGTATAAGCTCCACAAGTGTGTAACCTGGATCATCATAACAAATGCAGTAACAATAGAATATACACCAAAAATATATACCTCTCTTCATACAAATATACACACATATAGATAGACATATTTACACCACATATTTCTAAATTAAAGGGCACAAATATATCTGTCAAGGGGTCAGTTCAGAAGATGAAAGGAAACATGAGGTCATTGTTATCCAGATGGGATCATAATGTTGTAGAACTGGAGGAGGGAACATTATATACCTGAAACTTATTACAGATTTTTATAAATCATAATGTTATATTTTTAAATAATTAAGGAGAAAATAAAGTTGGTGGCTTAAAAATGCATTTAGAACAAAATATATTAAAAAGTTACCAAGAATCCTTAATTTAAAAGTAGCATCTGGGGCTGGAGAGATGGCGCTAGAGGTAAGGTGTCTGCCTTGCAAGCGCTAGTGTAGGATGGACCGCGGTTGGATCCACCGGCGTCTCATATGGTCCCCCCAAGCCAGGAGCGATTTCTGAGCACATAGCCAGGAGTAACCCCTGAGTGTCAAATGGGTGTGGCCCAAACACCAAAAAAAAAAAAAAAGAAAGAAAAAGAAAAAAAAGTAGCATCTGTTGTATATTGTAAAATACATGAACTAAGACATTTTATTTTTAATATACACTTAGAATAAAGGTAAGCTTCCATTTCTTATTTACAGATCTGAAAACTATATGACATTATATTGCTTCAGTTTGTAGATGTTGAAGTTGGGGCTAGAACCTAGGTTTCCAGACACCAAAAGCAAAGTTTATCCAGCTAATTTTCAAATGACTTTTAAAATATTTTTTATTGTCACTTTACCACTATGTCTTGCATCTTTACTTTCCTACCCATTCTAATTAAAATATTTTGGTTTCAATTATGAATTAAGAATTTAGTTTGGGGCTGAGAGACAGCATGGAGGTAAAGCATTTGCCTTGCATGCAGAAGGTCGGTGGTTTGAATTCCGGCATCCCATATGGTCCCCTGAGCCTGGCAGGAGCAATTTCTAATCATAAAGCCAGGAGTAACCCCTGAGCACTGCCGGCTGTGACCAGAAAACAAAAACAAAAAAAAAAAAAAACAAAAAAAAAAGAATTTAGTTCATTTTTTTAGCAAAAAAATATAAAAAAGGAGTGGGTTTCGATTTATTTTACAATAGTTTACAGAAGGCCACTGGGCTACAAAGCGAAACCATACTATTCTTCCCATTAGAAGGTGCATTCTTGTGTGGTGTTTAAGCCCTGGCTGACTCACAGTGCTAGGTCTATTACTTAGCACCTTTCCCTGGCAACCGTATGACATTCACCCTCCTCTCCATAAATAATAAATGTGCATACAACTGCAGCTAGTACTGCTATTTAGATTCATTACAGTGTCACCTCTTGTACTAGAATGAATGATTTTAAATAAAAAAAAATTTTTCAATATTAAAATCTCAAAATTTTTGTCTTGAGGCCATTATTCTTTAAATATATATCACATTTTAATGCATCCTCTAGCTCTTTTTCACTTGCTTAGCCTAGACTCTCCATTCCTGGAAATTTATATCCCCACAGAATGCTACTGAGAAATCATATTTATTGTTCACGGATTTTGTTTTTTTTTGTTTTTGTTTTTTTGTTTTTGTTTTTGTTTTGTTTTGTAGACTATCTGACTTGGAAGTTTTTTTTTTTTTTTTTTTTTTTAGAGGTTACATTTCCTTAATCTTGACCATGAAAGTGACTTTCTTTGGCTTTTCTGTTTATTTTAGAAGACCATTGTCACTATGTAGGAGAAGTTTAACCAAAATTAAATAATTTTATAATCAAGGGTTCAGGGAAATAGTACAGGGATTCTGAATGGATCCTTGGCACAAGGCCCACTAACAATTGCTGGAAATAGCATTGAAGGTTACCAAACTCCATTGGGGTGACTGGTCCTAGTGGTTCCCATAAGACCATCCTCAAACCTTCAAATCAACTGAACTTGCCCATTGGCCAAGAATGGTGAGAGTAGTCCCTAGAGCCCCTGAATTCCTCTGTGGAAGCCACCTGCCTCAAAAAATTTTCTGATAAAATTTAATTTTATTATTGACTGCAAACAGCTGATTGAATGCTTGAAAATACAAGTTTTGTTTTGTTTTGGGCCCACACTCAGCACTGTTCAGGGATTACTTTTAGCTAAGTGTTCAAGAATTACTAATGATGGGTTCTGGTATGAGAGTCATACTCCACATGGGAACTGGTGATCAAAATCAGGTTTGACATATGCCAGGCAAACACCCTACCTATCCACTATATATTTCCTCTAGCATTTTGGTTCTTTTTTTTTTTTTTTTTTTTTTTTGGTTTTTGGGTCACACCCGGTGGTGTTCAGGGGTTACTCCTGGCTGTCTTCTCAGAAATAGCTCCTGGCAGACACAGGGGACCATATGGAACACCGGGATTTGAACCAACCACCTTTATTCCTGGATTGGCTGCTTGCAAGGCAAACGCCACTGTGCTATCTCTCCCAGGCCCTGGTTCTATTTTTAAAGTAATTTTAACTACATGATGAATAAAATAAAATAGAATCTATGTATTTAAGGTATGCAACTTGACAAGTTCTTACAAGAGTGTATGATCAGACCACAAGTAAGGGGATGAATAAGCTCATCATTTACAAATCTTTCCCTCTCCTTCTTCTGAATTGCCCCACACACACACTTGCTTTGTGCAAATCATTAAATAATGGCTTCCACAGACATGAATTATCTTCCATTTTCTATAAATTCAACTTTATTTAAAGAACAATCCTAAAAGGGTTTCAAAAAATGTGAAAGAAAACCCTCCCCCTATATTTAAAATAAATTGCTAGATTACAGAGATGGCTGAAAAGGCTGAATGCATGTAAGAGGTGTGGGTTTGAGTCCTCACATTTCATGGGCCCTTGAACACCTGAAAACCAAGAGGATCTGAGAAGCAAGATGCAAGTCTCCACTAAGACCTCTAGTATAGCATCAAAATCAAAATAAGTACAACAAAATAAAATGTGTTTATATAAATTAGAAAATAAAAAATAACATTCCAGACTAGCTTTCTTGTACATTTTGTCAATAACACATTGGTATCTTGCTAACAATCAATTAAGAAACAACTAATATAACAGAGACAATCATTTATTTTCAACTCTTTAGAAAAGATTAAAAAGATAAAATAATGGGTTAGAGCAGTGCTTCTCAATTATTTTCTGTCATGCTCCCTTAGTAAGAAGAAAATATTTTTCATGCACCCCCCACAGCTGTAAATAGTATCTTTATTAAAAAATTTAAACTGCAAAACAAAAATATATAAAACAATTTGAGCTGATTTTTTAATCAGAGGTGATGTCTGGATTAATAGCTTACAATGAGCACATTTTGCAATGCATAGCTTTTCGAAGCAGGGTTTGAAGCAGGACACAGCAACTCTCAGCTCTAGAGACATACAGAGACATAAACACAGGGCTTAGCTTATTATGACAGTGTTTGCCAAGGTCAAACATGGCCCCCTTTACGGAGTCTCGAGCCCCCACTGGGGGGCGGGCCCCA
Organism: Suncus etruscus; assembly: GCF_024139225.1. Lineage (NCBI taxonomy): Eukaryota > Metazoa > Chordata > Mammalia > Eulipotyphla > Soricidae > Suncus > Suncus etruscus. The sequence goes on from NC_064849.1 coordinate 117,987,731, forward strand.
CTATTTGAGAACCACTGGGTTAGAATGACTTTGATAACTTCCTCACAAGTATCTCTATATGCAACAAAATTTACCCAACTGTACATTTTATATATATACATATATATGTATATATGTATGTATATATATATATATATATATATACATAGAGAGAGAGAATATTGTATGACAGGTTTATTTTTTACCACTGGAGATTTTTTTTTCCTTTTCGATTTTTGGGTCAAACCCGGTGGCGCTCAGGGGTTACTCCTGGCTCTTTGCTCAGGAATCGCTCCTGGCAGGCTCAGGGGACCATTTAGGATGCTGGGATTTAAACCACCACCCATCCTGGGTAGGCTGCATGTAAGGCAAATGTTGTACGACTGTACTATCTCTCCGGCCCCATCACTGGAGATTTTGCAATATTTTTTTTAACTTTGGAGTTCATACCTAGTATTACTTTGCAGACTTGAAGTTTCTGGAATCGAACTTAGAGTCTAACACATGAATAACAAGTGCTTGACTCCTAAGTCCCATCTTTGGTCTTAAATAATTTTATAAGTGAAAATATATGATAAAATATAGACTAATTGAAGAATATATTGTTAAATTACCATTTTTTATGTTTACAGTATAATTTATAATTAATTTACTTTAACGAAAATATGTATCAACTCACTTTCAATTTATATATATTAAAGTTACCTAACATGATATTAAAGTACATAAGGGTACTATGGAGATACCTCCTATAAATTTTGAGCTCATATGCAACAGATTTCTTTATAAAATCTTGAATTCATTTTCTAACAATTGACTATTTGATCCTAGCTTATTAGTGTAAGAATTCATAATTAACTAATAAGAAATCCATAAATGAAGGTCTGTCCTGTTCTCTCTCCTGATACTGATGAAACCTAAACATTTAAGAAGGAAATTATTTCTTGCTATAATAGATCACACATAGGGCAACTCTAGAAAATTTATAATAAATATTTTAATGAACATTATGAACATCTCTGAAGAGGAAATTTATAAGAAAATAGGAGAAAAACTATCATGCCCTCTGAGCATATCTCAGCTATATTGACATTTGTGGCTTGATGTCACATAGTCCCTGAATCAGCAAAATATTAGTGGGATAAATCTATTTATATTGATAACTTTCAAGCAAATTTTTTAGGTAAAACCATAATTTGGCAGGTGATCATGGGATATGTGGGAACTGCATTGGTCTTAGTGATGTATTATTGATCTACAGCTAACCTGATCTAAAGGTCAGACTTCTAGTATTACTTTCAGTCTCACATTATGCATCAATTGCTGTCTTTTAGGATTGGTTATATTCAAGGTTCCTGACTCATCTTTGGCCAGAATAGCAAGAATAAACATAGTGTTAGAGTATGTGGGCTGCACATAAAACAAAATTAGTGTCTCTATATTTTGCTTTGTAAATTTCCCTGAATTATGGCCTCACACTCATGGTACATTGCTCATATGAAGTTTCTATATTGAGAGGAAGTTAAAATAACTCACTTGTTTGAATTCACTTGTTCAATTTTTAGCATCAGATGTTTCAGCTTTTCTTAGATAGACTATCTTGTCCACAAATAGGCAACTTAAAATTTTTTATTGCATATCTATTTTGTGTATGTATTATTAATCTGAGAGTATTCTATTTGCAGTTTCTATACTATATATTATACTATATACCACTAAAGACCCAAAATTATATAGAGCAATTCCCTAAATTAAATTTTCTTTCTGTTACTACATGAATTTATTTAAGTTTGAAATTAACCAAATGAAAGGTTTCATATAAAATGTTTTATTTCTACCTATGCAGAAAATAGTAGCAGAAAATGAGCATACATTTGACTCTTGCTAAAACCCACTTATATTCTCTTTAAAAGATTATACTGTTAAATACTGGAATCATCTAAACTAGTACTGTAATTTGAGAAATATTTGCTATTAAATATTTGCTATATAGATAATACATTAATATTTTCATAAAGTACATTTTAAAAATGGTCACTAAGCTCTGAAAATTAAAATTAATGTTATGTAAAGCTATTTTCTTTTTTTTTTTTTTTTTTTTTTTTTTTTTTTTTTTAATTTTTTTTTTATTTAAACACCTTGATTACATACATGATTGTGTTTGGGTTTCAGTCATAAAAGGAACACCACCCATCACCAGTGCAACATTCCCATCACCCAAGTCCCAAATCACCCTCCTCCCCACCCAACCCCCGCCTGTACCCTAAACAGGCTCTACATTTCCCTCATACATTCTCAATATTAGGACAGTTCAAAATGTAGTTATTTCTCTAACTAAACTCATCACTCTTTGTGGTGAGCTTCCTGAGGTGAGCTGGAACTTCCAGCTCTTTTCTCTTTTGTGTCTGAAAATTATTATTACAAGGGTGTCTTTCATTTTTCTTAAAACCCATAGATGAGTGAGACCATTCTGCGTTTTTCTCTCTCTCTCTGACTTATTTCACTCAGCATAATAGATTCCATGTACATCCATGTATAGGAAAATTTCATGACTTCATCTCTCCTGACAGCTGCATAATATTCCATTGTGTATATGTACCACAGTTTCTTTAGCCATTCATCTGTTGAAGGGCATCTTGGTTGTTTCCAGAGTCTTGCTATGGTAAATAGAGCTGCAATGAATATAGGTGTAAGGAAGGGGTTTTTGTATTGTATTTTTGTGTTCCTAGGGTATATTCCTAGGAGTGGTATAGCTGGATCGTATGGGAGCTCGATTTCCAGTTTTTGGAGGAATCTCCATATCGGTAAAGCTATTTTCTTTACTTGGCAAGCCTATTTACTAAGGTCTAGAAGGTTTTTTCTATCAAGAGCTGAGGTGAGTTTTTCACAAAGTTTTGCAGGATAAAATTAAGAGCCACTTACTAGGAAACTGGAAATGACTCTAATGTTTAATTCACATTCTCACATGCTCTGAGAATTTTGCAAAAGTACAAATAATTGTTTTTGTTCAAATGTGGTGCTATGGTGCAATAGCACAGTGGTATGGTGTTTGCCTCGGACGTAGCTAACACAGGACAGACCTTAGTTTGATCCCCTGCATCCCATGTGGTCTCCCAAGCCAGAAGAGATCTTTGAGAGCGTAGCCAGGAATGACTCCTGAGCATCACTGGGTGTAGACCCAAAAACAACAACAACAACAAAAATCAAATGTGGTGCTAGAGACCCAGACCCATTCTTTGTCAATCACAACAGGAAAAGGACCTTAGACAGAAAGAGAGAATTTCCTTTACACTTTAAATAAATAATATGCTGGATTAAAAAAATAACTGATGTATAGCATTTTAAGGAACTATTCTGGTGATCGATAAGAAAATAATGAGTAAAATCCTACTTCAAACTTTTAGTTAAAGAAGAGTAAAAGACTATCCCCATTTTTTAATTCACGGATTTTTTTTTAATTATGGGGATAAAGATATAGTACTGTGGGAAGGATGCTTGCCTTGCATATGGTCAATCAAAATCAAACCCTGGCATCCCATATAGTTCCCTTGTGCAGCATCAGGAGTGATTCTTGAATGGAGAGTCAGGAGTAACCACTGAGCACTTCTGGCTATGTTTCCAAAATAAGAACAGAATTGATATCCTTCAAAGTACCTTTTGAACTTGATCTACATATTAATGTTGTTTATATATGCACAGTTTTCCAGAAATAAGATTTAAAATATTTATTTTAAAATATCGAAGTGCATATATGTGTAGCAATATGCTTTGACAGATCTCTAGCTAAATATTCAGAAACATATAACCTAGCATTGCCACGGTGATTGAATTTGTATATTTATTACAAAAAAAAAAAAAAAACAGAGAGAGAGATATTGGGGATGGAGTGGTAGCGCAAGCCATAAGATGTCTCTGCCTTGTGCACGCTAGCCTAGGAGAAACTGCAGTTTGATCCCCTGGTGTCCCTTATGGTCACCCAAGCCAGACCATATTTCTGAGCGCATAGCCAGGAGTAACCCCTGAGCGTCATCAGGTGTGGCCGAAAAACAAACAAAAAAGAGATAATAGTCTTAGCAATATATGTCACAAGTCTTCAAACTTGTTAGCTTCATAAACCTGCCTAGAGTGCACATGGTTCAGCATTTTTGTGACCGTCCTGTGCAAATGGAAGTTTTAATCAATCTTAGCAATTAGATGAATCACACATGATAAAAATTGTGACTATAGTATTCTGTTACAGATAATTGTGCAATAATTTATATAATATTGGTAAACTAATATTATTATTAAATACACTAAATAAACCTTATTTTTAGTTGAAATACAGAATCATTGATTATAAAATATTTTTATTTTAATATAAAACAAAGACTGTTGACTATCTGTAAAATTTATGCAATTGTTTTTATACTTGAATAATATTTCATATAGATATCTTAAATTTATTTTTAATTATTCTCAAATGTCCTTTTTTTTATTTTGGGCCACAGCTGGTGACATTCAGAGGTTACTCCTGGTTATGCGCTCAGAAATCGCTCCTGGCTTGGGGGGCCCAGATGGGACACTGGGGAATCGAACTGTGGTCTGTACTGGGTCAGCCGCAGGCAAGGAAAATACCCTATCGCTGAGCCATCGCTATGCCTCTCAAATGTCCTTTTAAAAATAAAGAACTTATTGATTTCAAGTATGCCCATACCAGTACAAAATAAAAGCTGTTATGCACTTCAAAGAATTAAAATTTGTCTTATGATAGATCTTTTAATATAGCAATAAAATAGGTGATATTTGTATTTTTAAGTGAAGTTATTTGGTGGTTAATAATTTATAAAAATGTTCTTTCTTAAATATTTTTAATTTTTAAACATTATTTCTTTCTTAAACACCGTTTCCTTAACACTCTTTCTTAAACATTCTTTAGTAGGGATTTGAACAATAAGACAGTGGAGAGGCGTTTGCCTGGCGTGTGGCCAATTTGCAAAAAACTCGGGTTTTATTCCCAGCATTTCCTAAGGTTCCCAGAGATTTCCAGGAGAGATTTCTGAGCTCAAAGCTAAGAGTTACTCCAAAGCGCCGCCTCCCCAAATTCTTTCTTAAATATTTTAATATCAATTTTTTGTAAAATAATATATAATAATAAAAATAATTCTGAATAATTTTAACTATTGAATTATTAAATTTTCGAATGGAACCATTAAACACTGAAAACTATCATAACAATGTGAATGAATGAGGGAAGTAGAAAGCCTGTCTCGAGTACAGGTGTAGGGGGGTGGGGAGGAGGGAGATCTGGGAAAATGGTGGTGGGAATGTTGCACTGGTGAAGGGGGGTGTTCTTTACATGACTGTAATCAAACAACTATAATCATGTTTGTAATCATGGTGTTTAAATAAAGATAATAAAAAAATTAAAAAAAAACATAATTCATAATATAATTTTCTTTTTCACTTACATTAGCTGGTAGAAATATATGTAGGATGAGGCAAAACTGTAGAATCAATGCTCTGCTTTTGAACAGATGATTTCAATTATATATATATATATATACACATACATATATATAAACTAAGTGCAAGTTCACTGTGTGATCATGTGCATATATTTGGCTTTCAGGAGAATACTGATAAACCTCTTTACATTTTCAGAGGAGTAGAAAGCTTCTCAGAAAATAAAAAACACAAATCTAACTGATAATATTTTCTAACTGGAGAAGAATTTTTCACTGGGAAGAATATATAAAGAAATCATATTCTAATTGTGATAGTGATGTCCATTCCCACCCACACGTCCTAAATTAGAGAGGAAAATAAAACCAAGAAGGATTTTATAATATCAAGGGAAAAAATACTCAGGAGATAGTCCCTGAACAATTCTCAAGTGTGAGCAATGTGAAAATTCTAGAAATACTTTTTTAGTGACATCTCAAAAATTTTTCAAAATATTGAGAAAAAAGGCAGTCTCCAAATCATATTTACAAATTTAAACAGTCTGAGTCTATTTTGTAACCAAAAGACTACAATATAATATGGCCTTTTATATTCATTAGAGTAAATAGAATAATTAATTATTAATCTAATGTTTTTACAATCTCCCTTTAATTAATTATTAATTTGTAACATAGTGAGATACCATTCTTGTGGAATTGGCTGATAAATTTATATCAGAGATATAGTAAGATGAAAGTGAAAATTTCCAGTCTTCCATATGAAGAATTTCAAAGCAACTTGGAGATCTACACCCCCCCCACACACACACACACACAAAGATTCAGTGAAGGAGATCATGGCAGTGTTCAGTTTTATTTTCAAGGAAAAAAAAAAACATTAGAATTTTTTTTTTTTTTTAGATTTTGGGTCACACCTGGCAGTGCTCAGGGGTTACTCCTGGCTGTCTGCTCAGAAATAGCTCCTGGCAGGCACGGGGGACCATATGGGACACCGGGATTTGAACCAACCACCTTTGGTCCTGGATTGGCTGCTTGCAAGGCAAACGCCTCTGTGCTATCTCTCCGGGCCCAACATTAGAATTTTTAATAAAATGACTCATGCCAAGTGGAGAGGGATTTAGAAAGCCAGACTTGGTATAAATAATACTTTTCTCAAAATGAGTTCTGTGCAACACACAAAGAGCTTATCCTCTGAATTAACTAACACTCTCCCCAAAAGTCACTTTTAAGTATCAGGGACATTCTGAGATGGATTTCTAGACCATGGCAAGGTAGGGTTCTTGTACTAGTATATTAGTTCTTGTGTTAGTCTATATTTTTATTCTGTATATAAATTAAGTTTTAGATACTATTTATTATTAGGCACAACAGCTTGTTACTACAGAGGACTTAACCTGCTATGGATAGCTTCCTATGGAAAATCCTTTGATAGCTATAGGCGAAAGTTAAGTTTGAGGTGGAGGAAGAGATCTGAATAAAGCATAAAACAGAAATTTGCTGCCAGTTATGTTACACCATTTTAATTTTTTTCTGCATTAGAAAGTTTCAAATCAAAGCTGAATGGCTTTCTTTTAATTTTTTTCTTTTTAAAATTTTAAATTGAGTTTTAGTCAAATAATGTTCCAACGTCCATTTCTTCAGCAGTTTAAATTTCTCACTACCTTTCTTCTTGGAGAAAAAAAAAGACAAAATTAAAACTCTTTTTTTTTTTTTTTTTTTTTTGATTTTTGGGCCACACCCGGTAATGCTCAGGGGTTACTCCTGGCTATGTGCTCAGAAGTTGCTCCTGGCTTGGGGGACCATATGGGACACCGGGGGATCGAACCGCGGTCCGTCCAAGGCTAGCGCAGGCAAGGCAGGCACCTTACCTTTAGCGCCACCGCCTGGCCCCAAAATTAAAACTCTTAAAGCAAAAATATTATATAAATCCAAAGTGTTCTCAAACTCTGGGTAGACCTGTAAGCAAAGGGAGGAATTGGAAGTGATAAGGAAAATAACCTAAGCAGAGGCAGGGTGGTGAATGGCCTTCAAGATAAGGACAAGTAATTTGAAATTGGTTAGCAAAGCAAAAAGGAGTCAGCTGAATGAATTGAAATGATGAGTAATGGGGAAGTTTGAAGATTATAAAAGCTAGATAGATTACCTTGGAAAGCAGGATTTTGAGTGATTAAAGAGTTTAATGGCCGGTAAGGAGATTGGAGAATTGAGATAGGAAACCAAAGACAAGGATAGATAGGTCTATTCTCATGACAAAAACAATACTACCACAAGGATCCAGCAAAGCAGTTTGCAAATAACAAAACAAGATGCTTATTAAAACCATTGCAGGATATTAAACCCAAGCAGAATACTTGTTAGACACCTGTTGGGAGACATATTTTCATAAATAAAACATAGTTGTTTATTATATAAAATAATCAAAATCACCAGTTTAGGAAACAAAAGTTGACCATTAGATAAAATGTCACAATAGTTTATGCTTCGAAGATATTTTTTAAAAGAATGGCTTAGTTTTTGTTCCACAAATAAACTAATTCTTAGTTTAAGATGCAAAACAAAATTCTCAATTTTAGTTTTTCTCAATGGACAAAAGGTGGTATGTGAAAAAGTAAGTACAGTCAAGTTGACACTGCAAGCAATACAACTTAAAAAGGAAAAAAATCCTAAAATTTTCCCTCACTTTTTAAATTAGTTCAGCAACATACTTAATTTTTACATATATATTTTCAGAATTTAAATTAAGAAATTAGAATTTTGGGTCCATTTATATTTGGCTCTATATGCTTATATAAGTGTACATAAGTATATATTTGGATACATATATATATCTGCCTTTATCAATTTTTATAAGCATACACATATTTATATATTCATATAGATATAAATATGATTTAGAGACCACACCTAGTTCAGGCTTCAGAAATTTACTCTGGGCTTTGTGCTTAGATATCATTTGTAATGGGACTAAGGATAACATATATGGTGCCAGGAACTGAAGCTAGCCTGGCAACATGCAGAGCAAGGGCCTTCCTTACCTGCTATATCACCTCTGTGGTCCCTATACATGTTTTAGTTTCTCTTCTTCCCTTCTTTAAATTATAGTTATTTTAATAAAAGATGGTCTTATTAATTTAAATGCTATGTTCACTGGGAGTTATATGCTTCAGTAAATTATAATTTAGAATTTGTAACTTATAATCATAACTGATTCAAAAACCAGTATGTAATAAATAAGATGGGTTTTTTTTGTCAATATTATATCCTTTGTAGCACACCTTTTTACTATTTTCTCCAGTGATAATTTGTGAAAGTTTCAAAATCTACAGAATTGACTTCCTTCCCCAATAAATAAAAATGAATAGTCAGGGGCCAAAGGGTTAGCACAGTGGTAGGGCATTTGATTGTATGCAGCCAATCTAGGAGGGACCCAGTTAGAAGCCGGGAATTATGCCAGGGGCAATTTCTGAGTGCAGAGCCAAGAGTAATCCCTGAGTGCTGCTGTGTGTGGCCCATCAATCAATCAATCAATCAATAAAGTAAAATAAAGTGAATAGTCAGCCAATTACTGTACTATATTTTTATTTTTTATTCTAAATACTCCTTAATAATTTATTAACTGTGTTAGTTAGATTGGCTTGAACAGGGGTTAAGACACTTGCCTTGCATGCAGCCAACATTGTTTCAATATTTGGCAGTGCATGATCCCCTGAGTATCACCAGGGGAGATTTTGAGCACAGAGCTAAGAGTAGTAGCCCCAACATTTCTGAGTGTGTTTCAACTCTCCCACCAAAAATTAATTAAAGAAACAAGGGAATAAAAAGAAATCTATCCAACTGGTATTTTTGCATGACTGCTGGCTCCAAAGTACTTCCTCAGGTATAATTTATACTGTGATAACCCTGCCAGGAATGAATAACTCATTTCTCTAAATTCAGGAAATATTCTTGGCTATCAGTCTTTGCAAATAGCCTCAGTTAAAGAGGGCCACTTTGTCCAAACATTTAATAACATGTCTCTGAAAGAGTTCAAAGTCCCATTTCTCCAATTGTTTAGGAAAATTCTGAAGTGCCATCTCAGCTTCCAGAACTTCTTAAAACAGTCTGAAGGACTTTAACCATATTACAGGTCAATTTTTTCTTCTCTCATTCTGCTTATTCTGCTCTCTTTCTTTCATTTCCATTGGAAGATGTTCCTAGAATATCTTTTTTCAGTCAGGATCTTGGCAACCCAATTCATAAACACTCTAATAATATACATCATGGTCCTGTCTCTAAACACTAATCTTTGTAAACATTTATTATTAAAGGGGCTAATAGAGCTCTTTTCTTGCAGACAACCAAACCCAGTTTGATCCCAAATATCCCATATGCTACTAGAACTCCCCAGGATTCCTGTGATTTACACCAGGAGTAAACACTAAGCAGAGCTGGTGTGGTCATCCCTAAAGAGTTTAATATTCTAATTTCTGTACTAAAATAAAGAACCCTAGAAATAAATCCAACTGTCCATACAAATACCTGCATAGACCACATTAGCATTCTTTATACCAAGACAGATACTTTGATTTCACAGTATAGTTCTGTAGTATGTTAATAAAAGTATACAGAAAACAAAAAGACAGCTTCCCCTTCAAAATCATGAATCACATAACTAATTTGATATTCATTTAAAATAATCCCCAGTGTTGATACAATTAAGGTGCATGCATTTACTCATGGGCATTTGACTTCCTTTTAATTCTGTATTTAATAGTAGAGAGTTCAGGATCATTATCTATTAATTTCTACCCCAAAAGAGCAATAATAAAACCTTGACTCCTCAATCACTGTTCAAATCTGGAAAAATAACTTTAAATATAGAATTCAGGTCTAATTCCTTCATGGAAACTGTAAGAATTATAAGTGTTGTTAACTGAGGACTTATGAACCTGGAATGCTGAATTCTCTTATTGTAGAACTCAGTGTATTTTCTCTGTGCCAAGGAAACTCTTTGATAGTTCTGCATGGCAGATAAATAATACTTATCTGATGCTCCTTATTGAAATAAAATTTATAGATATGTAATAACAGTAATTAAAGTTGAAGTGCCACACTCTGTAAACATTTCAGTGCAAAATAGATTCTTTATAGAAATATTAATTTTTAAACCTGAAAGATATTGTCAAACATTTCAGAACTAAGTTATAAAAGACAGCTATTGGTTAGATTCCCATGCCGCATATTGATCTGACTATAATAAAATAGTAAGCAAACATAAATTTCTTAAAAGACAGTTATTACATATTGAAAGAAATAGGGGTATGCTAACTGTGATATTTGTATGAGTACATGGATTAGGCTTGAAGTATCAGACAGTAAGATCAAACCAAATTGTAGGAATACAATTTAGTTAGAAGTTACAGAAACAAGAAAATAAGAGAGGATTCAAATAAAAAAAAAAGTATCCTGTTAGCAATTAGCCTCCAACTCTGCACACATCTAAGAAAATATTTCACAGTCATGAACACCAGTAAGACAGTTGTTAACATTTATATTTTATTTCTTTTTGTTTTGTTTTGCTCTGTTTTGTTTTGTTTTGTTTTGTTTTGGGGTCACACCCAGCAACTCTCAGGGTTACTGCTGGATCTACACTGAGAAATCGCTCCTGGCAGGCTCAGGGGACCATATGGGATGCCGATTTTCAAACTACAGTCCTTCTGCATGCAAGGCAAATACACTACCTCCATGCTATCTCTCCGGCCTCAAGTTTATATTTTATTTCTATAGAAATTCAGCACAAAAAGAAATATAGGGGGCATTGGTGGTGGAAATGTTGCACTGGTGATGGAGAATGTTCTTTTTATGATTGAAATCCAACTAAAATCATGTTTGTAATCACAATGTTTAAATAAAGTTTTCATTAAAAAAGAAATATATAGAGAGTAATAATACATAGAGGGAAAAGAAGAGAGATAAGTAAGAAAATACAAAGAAGGAGAATACAAGAAAAGGAAAGGGAGGGGTAGTACATCCCATTGTATGCTAGTTCCAGAATATGTTACCAGTGTGATTAAAATTATATTTTTATTTAGTCTGTATATAATATATATTTAAACCAAAAGACCTTAAATTCATGAATAAGTAACTTTTAATTCTCACTCTTAGCAACTGTTATTCCTGAGTACTGGGGCACCTGGGTTTAGATGTTGTCAAGACTCTCCAGAAGTAAAAAATTGTATATGTCAACACAAAGATTTAGCTGCTTGGTTTGAAAATATGGTCACTATCTTCATCAATTTTTGAACAAGGTTTGATAATACAAAAACAAAAAAAAGAAAGTTTGATAATACTCAAATGTCTTAGGGCCACATTGTGCATTCAAAAGTTATAAAGCGCAAGAACATCACCAAACTGGTAAAAAACAAAACAAAACATGTGTCTGAGGGTTGAAAAAATGCTTAGAGTAAATCACTTAGCTGGGTGAACAAACATTTAATTCTCATTGCCAAAAAGGGTAAATAGTTTTGTGATCCTTTTTTCCCAGAAGGGAAATAAAACTCTAAAATATTTTGTTATAAAAGAAGTAGAAAGCAACAAACACAAGTGATTTCTAAAGATATACACTTTAGTAGGGTTAATAAAGAGAAGAAAATAATTGGAATAATTGCATTTCAGTATTCTTCTGCAAATTAGATGACTGGAGAAAACTATGATGAAATTCAAAACCACAATTTGAAAAAGTTTTTAAAGTTTAGCTTCTAAACTTGAGTAATAATATTATGAGAAAAATGATGAAGAGTCTTAATAGGTAAAGAAAGTGTCTTAAGGCTAAGTTCCTCACAAATAATGTTAATAGAACTTTGTTCCAACTGTGATCTTGCTCTGATAGTGCTCAGTTATACTAATATCTATTTAGATCAAACTGCATAACCAGATTTCACCAAGCTAGTTATTATACTGTCTTCCTTCTGCTCTAGTGTTCTTACTGGTGTCTCATAACAAATTTAATTTAAAAATTAACAAAACAAAGATTTGGGTTGGAGTAATAGCACAGCAGATAAGATGTCTGCCTTTTACATATGGCAAATCCAGAGTGATCGCTAAGTAAACAGTCAAAAGGAAGTTTTGAGTTTTAGGTATGGGCCTAAAAAGGAAAGAACAGCAACAGCAACAATAAAACAAATTGATAACCTTTTCATTTCAACCCTTTGGTAATACAAATATTTCTAGATTATAATATTTTATTCTAAAAAAGATTATTTTTGCCTAGGTAGAATTCATTTTTACTAACTTTAGCTTCAAAGATAAATTTTAAGCTATTGTTTTTATGAAACTATATTTTAAAACTCTTACTTTTTCTTATCTTCTCTTAAGGACAAAAACAATCATGAAAATTAATTTTTCTTAATTTAAATTTTTCTATTGCAAAACCCACTTGTTTTCTAAAATTAAAGTCACCTTAGTAGAGAGCAGTTTTTTTTTAAGATCATTGAAGTGATTATAACTTTATTTTAAATTAGTTCTGTGACTATACTTAGGTAGGGTTGTGTTCCACCCATTCTACAATCCAAGCCTCAGTAATTAAGAAAAAATGCTGAACTGGACTCTAACACTACTTATAATTCAGGTGTATGTATTTAATTTAACAAAAAATATAATCAGCAAGGCTGAACCAGCAAGTTATTCGAACATGCCTGTCATAAGAATAGTTTTAAAAGAGCTAAAACAGTATGCAAACCAAGTTATTACAAATTCTGGTATTATAAATAAGTTAATAATGCTAAGAGCTGTGTGGTTGTTTTTGTTTGGGGGCCACATTTTGCCATGCTCAGGAGTTATTCCTAGTTCTGCACTCAGTACATTAGAGCCCATATGGGTGCCAAGGATCAAACCAGGGTTGGCCACAGAAAAGACAAGATCCTTTCCCAGTGTATTATTTCTCTGGCCATAATATGCACCTCATAGTGATTTCCTTTTTAAATTTTTAATTAACTAAATTAAAAAGTGAGTTATTTTAAAAGATACTATTTCTAATATCTTCAAACTCCAATGCATACCTCTGAGATCATAATGCTTATAATAACTTCCAATTATTAGTTTCCTTTATGGCTAATCCTACAAGAATTAAGAATAAAATGGTAGCTTTCAAGATACAGTTGAAACCACAGAAGTTTTCCAACATTACATGTACAGCAAAATTATTACATATTTTGTCATTCAGTTATTTCAATGATTCTTCTGAAGATATCAGGAGAACATTTTTTATGTCAAATTATAACACTGTGATTTTTAATTTCTGGGAAGACAATATGATTTGAAAAGCAACCAACAGATAAATTATATTCAAGCTAATTTGTATTTAGTACTATTTTCCAAAGTAATAAAATTATCTAATGTTGCTTGTAAAACTTCATACCCCACCCAAAACAAGAGATCAGACTGGTCAAAGAATGAATGCAATGAAGATAGGTGGTTACTAATTTTGTTTTGTTTTGTTTTGGGGCCAGAATCTGCTGTGTTCAGGACCTACTCCTAACTCTGTACTCAGAATTCAGTCCTGGTGGTGCTTGGTGTTTGGGGAACCAAATGGGATGTCAGAGTCAGCAGCATACAAGGCAAACACTATTCACTAAACTACTGCTCCGGCCCTATAAGGTCCATTTATCATCCAAAAATAAGTGACAGATAAAGAGAGTAATATGATGACATAAAGATCCATATGCTCTATATTTTTTCTGCTTGCAAAGCATCATATATGACTTAAGACTTTTGTAAAAAGAACATGAAAATGCTATTGGCTCTGTGCTCATAAATTATAACTGGCAGTCTTTGTGGGATAATAAGTGTTTCCTGGGATTGATCTAAGGTCAGCAGCATACAAGGCAAATGCCCTATCCACTAGGCTATCACTCCAGTTCCTGACTTGTACTTATTGTGCTAAAATTCAGTCAATATATTTTCTCATAAAAATTTCACATTTTTAGTTACCCATTAATTTTACATATCAAGCTTTCCAGGAATGAAACAGAATCTAGAATAGATCATGTGTATACTGACTTTCTTATTTCTACCTGGCCTCTGCTTCTCTTTTGCCTTCATTATAGTTCTATTAAAAATCTGGTTAAGGGCCCGGAGAGATAGCGCAGTGGCATTTGCCTTGCAAGCAGCCGATCCAGGACCAAAGGTAGTTGGTTCGAATCCTGGTGTCCCATATAGTCCCCCGTGCCTGCCAGGAGCTATTTCTGAGCAGACAGCCAGGAGTAACCCCTGAACACCGCCGGGTGTGACCCAAAAACCAAAAAAGAAAAAGAAAATCTGGTTAAATTGTCCAAAGTATAGCACATTCTAAATAGAAAAAATATGCTAATGTGACATTGTAACCTATAAAAATGTTGGGGCTTTGGCTAAGTATTGGCTCTTTCTGTCAATTTGAACTATCTCTAAGAACAGTAAATAATATGGTACATAGCATTCTTGGTCTCAACATGTCAATCCTTTCTCCTTAAGATTTACAGAGCACATTTCAAAACACACAGGTAGATGGGATATCTTGCTTTGTTCCATTGTCTGGTGGATCAGGAGTTGCTTGAGTCACTGAGCTGAATGCAAATAACAATATGTCAACCCAGAGCATTATCTCTAAGAAGCATAAGAATTTTGTGCTCCCTCCAATCTTCATCCCATTTTCTCTGCCAAAGAAAATTAGAGATTGTTCTTTAAGTCTAGATTCTAAAAAGAGACCAAATATTGAGCAGAGCCATGTAATAGGAGTCACCAACATGGAACACAGCTAGAAATAAAGGTCTAGGGTTTTAAGCCACAGAAATCAAATCATGAGAAGAAAACTAACTGCTAAAGTCATTACTTATCAATCAAAAGAAAAGGAGAAAACAGCACTAGCTTAAGGGTCTTGTTTCTTCCCATTAACTCTGATTTCGCCCAAATATTAGCCTGAAAGTCCATAAGGGTTGGTTTGGCAGCCTATGCCTGAGGCAGCTGCACATCAATTGTCATAGCCCCAATTCATAGTACCCTGAGGATGATCATATTGAATCCCATGGTCATCAACACCATCAACAGAAACATCCTTCTAATAAATCTAATAGTTTAACCAACTGAATTTACAAGAAAACAAGAAAAATATCTTGGATAGAAAACTATGAAGCCTGAGTGATTCAGGCATTTTTTTGTTTGTTTGTGATATTGTTGGTTTTGTTTTTCACTGTATGTCAGTGACCCAAGCAGAGAAGAAAAACACAGAAATACTGTAACATCTGGGCTCATTTTTGCCAGCGATGATGCCAAGTAGATGGTATAATTATCTTTAGCCTTTCTTGCACTATCTGTTGCTTGTCAAAACAGTTTAAATCCTTTAGTTTCAATTTTCTATACATATAATCAAAGATTACTCTGAAAGTTGAACTTGAAAAAAGATTTAAAATGAGAAAGCAAGAGAATCAAACAACACTAGTACCCTGAGGTTACGATTTCTTCAACAATGGTTATAATTTTAGGAGAAAGAAAATTCTTTTAAGGAGAACCACTTTTATTCTCTCTTTAATTATATCTAGGAAGTCAGTAAAACCACTGTCAGTGTAAAGAATAAAAGCCTCAAGCTTCTATATTTTAACTTTATATATTTTAAATGTCAAACAATAGAATAAATATGAAAGAAAGACAAAATAGGGTGAGAGCGCTTATACTGCAGAAAACAACATTTTGCTTCTGATTGCTAATTTTCTTCTTTTTAAAATAGAATTTACATATTAAGGATATTTCTAATTTATTCAAATAATTTCATGACGATGATAATGTTTAATTATATATGAATTATAGTCTTAGGATGCAAAGTATCTTATATATGTCCTAAATTTAAATAAAATTATTATAAGGAGTTACGGATATGGTTTAGTGGTGGGATTCATATTCTGCACTTATGAGACTCTGGTCAATTCTTAGTTTTAGATGATCCACAAACATAGAAAGAATAAAGTCGCTGAGCACTGCTCTATCTACCCCTCTGAAAAACTAAATTAAGTTGAAATCAAGATTTTATAAATGCTTCAGATAATTTTGCTGTTTGTCTTTCCTAGATATTTTTAGAGCAAAATTATTTCTCAATTTCTGATTAAAATAAGATCTAGGAATTCCCCATTTTCTTGTTCCACTGTAATATTTTTTAAACCACAAAATCCATTTTAAATTATTTATTTGCTATACCAGAATATTTGTATTTATACTGATCCTTTGTTATAATTTTTTATTCAGAACTATTTATTTTCCTGAGCAAAAGAACTAGCTTACCATATACTCCATTCTCCTGAGAGCATCACATATTTTAGTAAGTAACAGCATTTGTGATGCAGGTCTCTCCATACATGTAGGCCTTTTCAACATCATGACTGATGACATCTTAGTGAGCAATTGTTATGAAGACAGAAATATGAACTATATTATACCAGAAAGTCCTGGCAAGGTTAGTAAGATAATATAGTAGTTCTGCTACTTTTTTGATGTTTATTTCATCTTAATACACATGTAGTCTCCAGCCCTCTCATTCTAAAGAAGACAGTGAGCAATGTCTTAAACAAGAAGCCAACATAACTGTTTTACCTATTCATAAACCATCACCTTTCTTCATATGTACTCTAGGAAAAGTCACAGACACTCACAATGTATAAATGTATAATAAAAACAGTTATGATGCTTATACAAACAATTTGTTGTTCTTGGCTCATTTAATAAGTTTTCCAAGACTAAAATACATGAATGTTTTAGATAGTAAAAAAATCACTTATTCATTAATGCATACCACTCCATATCCTTCCAAACACCTGATTGACATATACAAATATTAAAGTTAATACATTATTTATTCATATATTAATGAATACCAATTCATATTCTTTAAAGCATCTGAATTTATGGATGCTTTTGATGACAGTGATATAGATATTTTATGCCATTTATGGCAGTCATGTCATCCCAATAGAATCTAGCCCACAGATAATCAGTGACTCACCAAGGCATTAAGTATTGATATATTTATTTGGCATTTTACATTGTTTTTTATTTTTTGTTTTTGTTTTTGGGACACACCCAGCTGTGCTCAGGGGTTGCTGCTGACTATCTGCTCAGAAATAGCTCCTGACAGGCACGGGGGACCATATGGGACACAGGGATTTGAACCAACCACCTTAGGTCCTGCATCAGCTGCTTGCAGGGCAAACACCGCTGTGCTATATATCTTCGGCCCCAAAATTGTTTCTTTTTTGTTTTTGTTTTTGGGTCACACCCGGTGGTGCTCAGGGGTTACTTCTGGTTGTCTGCTCAGTAATAGCTCCTGGCAGGCACAGGGGACCATATGGGACACCGGGATTCGAACCAACCACCTTTGGTCCTGGATCGGCTGCTTGCAAGGCAAACGCCGCTGTGCTATCTCTCCGGGACAGTTTACATTGTTTAGTACTTTGACAAGTGTCTGTGACTAGTAAGTCTTACAAACGTATTTTTACTTTGGTCTAAGTAGTCAGTTAATTGGTTTATTAATATCTCATTATCTATATTGCCTTATATCTAGTCTTTGACATCTGTTTTAGGACATTAACCAGATTGTTTTATTTAAGAAACAGCTCTGAATTAGGTATAGAGTTATGTTGTCAAGTAAGTATGCATACATAGTTGGTACACAAAGTAAGCCCTGAGTATTACAATAAAAAGTATAAAAATTAAACACAAAAGAAAAAGTTACCATGAGGTTCTGAAAAATAAAATACAAAGCAATGTTATATATGTGTATATGTGTTTATGCATGAATATAGGTAGATGCATTCATGTACATATATAACATACAGTTAATCCTTAATTATATATGTTTGAATTTATCTATCATATATACAAAATTATGTATTTGTATAAACATATAATTGTGTATATGTATATAATTTGTACATACAAAATATATAAATTTAGGCTTACCTACATAAATGTATTAGCAATTTATGGTCAGTATTTTGATCTCTATTTTATAAAATAAATTAGAGCATAAAATAAATAGGCTATCAGGGCCCAGAGGAATGGCACAGTGGTAGGGCATTTGCCTTGCATGCAGCCAATCCAGGACAGATCTTGGGTCGATCCATGGTGTCCCATATGATTCCCTGAGCCAGAAGCGATTTCTGAGCACATAGCCAGGAGTAACCCCTGAACGTCACAGGTTAAGGCCAAAAAGCAATAAATAAGTAAATAAATAAATAATAAATAAATAAATAGATGAGCTATAAAACCAGTCTAAAAAGAAAAAAAAATGGGAACCAGAGTGATAACACAGCAGATAGGGCTTTTGTTCTTGTATGAGGCTGACCTGGGTTAAATCCTTGACCTTCCATATTGTCCAGCAAGGAGTGACTTCTGAATGATGCAGATGCTACCAATGTGGCTCAAAAAAAAAAAAAAAAGAATAGTAACGAGTCTGAAATAAGGTATCAGAAATAGAAAAGAAGAAAGAGACACATACATACCATGTCATAAAGACACAACAGCATGCTGGACTAGCTGTAGAGAAAACGGACAAGAAAGAATGAATCTAGAGTAAACTAGAAAAGAGGATAGAGGATTTTAGAGATCAAAATTAAAGTTTACAGATCAATTGTTTCACAGACTTGGGAAACATAAAGATGCATATTTGATTGGTGATCATTTGATATTTTAGCAAAGAAAGGAAAGATGGAAGGAGGAGGATTAATGTGTTAATTTTCATAGTCATTGTTGTCTTAACTCAGACAGTGCTTCATTATTATGTTTCATTAGAGTTCTGTGCAAGAATTGATTTCTAAAAGAGTTTCCTATTTCTGAAAATACATCAAAAAATTACTGGCATGGAGTTCAGACCTAATTCTGTAAAATCAGTACATGAGAGCAGGGGTATAATATATTAAAAATATTAAATAAAGATGACACCATTAATTTATGCATACAGAAACTAGCCTTTTAGGTGACAAAAACAAAACATTAGTGTATTAGATTTAGATTAACATATTACCTTAATCTAAAGGTATCTCTGACAGATTTTTTGTAATGTCACAAATGATATTACTTTGCTTAAAAAATTACAGGTTTGTGGAATCATACACATAATTTTCAATATAAAGTAACTATTTTTTCCATTATCATGATCCTTGCCACTTTAAGTAAGATGTCACCCAAATTTTGATCAGGATTTTCTTACAGATAACAAAGTTTAAATGTAACAAATAAAATAGCATCAAGTTATCTCGCTAGAGTCTTCATGAAGCAGCAATAACAAATGAGTCATCATAGAAATGGATATGGACCTCAAATTGCCTCCAAGCAGTTAGACAAATAAAGTTGAAAAAAGGATGACAAGTGGGAGAGGGTGAGCTCAAAGTGTTGGACCAAATGATTTGCAAGGCCACATTTAATCTCTTGCTCCACACAGTCCCCTAAATAACACTGGGACATCTCCTGAGCATGTATCCTAGAGTAGTTGAACTCTGCTAGGCATAACCACAAAAGAAAAATAACTTACATTAAAAAAGTTTAAAAAAAAACTACTTAACATTTTTTAAAGTGGAACCATAACCTTGTCACCTCTGCTAATGAATACTTTGCTTTTTAAGTTGGAATAATATTACAATGCTACATAAAGAGCCATTTTGATAACTGGCATTCCAAATAGATCTCCTAATTGAAGACATGATTTTTTTGCTTTCTTGTGAGTATACATTTTGCTGCCAGGTCACTGAACCATTTTTTTTCTCCAACACAGAAGTTCTATCTAAAAACAAGACCAATACAATGAAACAGAAAATTTATTTTATTAACACATAAAACATAATTCCTTAAGAAATCTGAAATAATTTAAATTATTATCTATGCCAATAACAACTAATCCTAATTCTTTGAGGTTTGAAGAGTTTAATAAGCCTATCTCTACACATATTATAAAAACAAAATGTTTACAAAATTTAGATTAGAGAAAAATGTCTAAACTATCTCAAATAACTGCAATTTATTTAAATATAGTCCCACATTTCTAGGAAAATATTTTATGATAATTAAGGTCTTTTGGGGTAGCATATATTAATTACAAAAACACATAGAATCTAAGAAAAACTAAACAGCTTAGTCACTGTATTTGGAAGCACTTGCTTCAAACTTTATTCATTGGAATGTATAGCATGGTTTACTGGTTCTGAAAAGACTGCTGAATGGCAGATTTTCAAAAAGAGTAAGTGACTGATTTATAAATGGCCTTCTATATTGTAGATTGTACAGTCCTCTAGAAATGTGTGCTTTCAACCATTCTGATTATGAGATTTTCTAAGAAAAACAAAAAGAAATGCTTATCCTAAATTTAGTCTTATGTATTAGAGACATGACAGATGCTATTGGCTGACTCTGGTGTCAGGATCATTTTTGTGTTTTCCTGGTTAATATCCAATCTCTTTCCTGTATGAGAGACTGCAGTGCCCTCGTCCAGATGGCATGCACTCAGTTTCAAAGAATTACTCTCTTATACAGAAGCAGGGCCTAGGTGCTTTGAATATGAATGCTTTATGTCTTTGGGTCTAAATGTTGGCTTAGATTAAGAAAACAGGTTTTTCCATAAAACAAGCAACATGAGTGCATAGGGCATTATTAATACTAGTTCATGTGAAATTTAAAAGTGTGATTTTACAACTGAAGTGTGTTCAACAGATTGTAAGTTAGCACAAGAATCTCTACCAGGTTTGTCCACCTTCCCTGCCAGACATTTTTATCATGAATCTGAAGACATTTTTTTCCCAGCTCTTTACCTAAGGCTTTAGAAATTTCACCACAACAAGAATAAAGTTGAATATATTATATCTTATATCAGTTAACCTGCTTTTGGCTTCACATGACTGAAAATGCTGCTGCTGGCTGGCTGGCTTTAAAAATTAAGTATCAAATCACAGTTGCCAGTGAGGTTCAGAGACAAGTGAGTGCAGGTTTAGAAAAGTGACAAGATGTCAAGTTAAAGAACACTCCTCATTCTTTTATTATGCTCTGCATCTTCTATGTGCAAGGTCCTGTGGCTAGCTTCTGGAGTGGTCCACGGAATGTCTACCATAGCACTAATGTTAATTGGAAATAGAATAAAGCACAGACTCTCCTCCCATCGTCTCTTTATAGAAATCCTCCTGCAAAGTCAGCTAAACCTCACATTCCAGAATTGTTGTCACTTGTCTATTACTGAATCACTTTAAAAAAACGAGAGTGGGAGCCAGAGAGATAACTCAATTGACTTGAATTTATTGCTTGCATGCAGGACGCCCAAATTCAATCTCTGGCACACTTGGTCTCCTAAGAAGTGCTAGAAATGACTGTGAATCACTTCTATGTGTGGCCCAAACATCAAGAGAGAAATGGGGGTATGAGAGATGGAAAAAGAAAGAAAGGAAAAGAGAGAAATTAACCTTATTGATGTGATTAAAATCACAATGAACCTGATTCTACAATAATAAGTACTTCCCTCAGAAGATTTTTGCCTAAAGAAAAATTTGATGTCTTTAACAAGGGGAGAAAATAAACAAATAGTTTCTGAAGTGCAATTATTTATTTCTTTTACAGTTAGATTATAAATGATACTAAAAAGATTTTAAAAAATTTTAGTACCATTTATAATCTAATTCAATGTTAATATGTACCTAAAAGATTACTGTGAAAGATATGTAATCCACTTTGGTCAAAATAAAAATTATTATTATAAAAAGATTTAAAATTAAGTCCTCATCCACATGTTTAGTAAAGTAGTACAAATTAGAGATATGGGTAGGTCACTAAAATCATCCCTTTTCTCATAATTCAAAACAGTAATATCATTTACCAATCAATTGACTTTGTTATTTTAAGTTCATTCTTATGTTTATAATATTTTATTGATAAATCACAAATTATTGTGATTAGCCAGACCATTAGTAATGGTTTCTCATGCACATAATTCCAACACCACACCCACCTCCTGTGAACCCATACCAATCTCTTAAATTTGACTTTGAAGATTGTATATCTGTTGCCTAATTCATGAAAAGCAATTAGGATTGCTAAACGTTGTATTATTATTAAAGTTCTACTTCTAATACTCTTTCTACTTGTGTTTATCTTTTTCCATTCACTTTGGATAGACATCCTGCTACTTTTTTACAGATTTAGTCATAAGTCCTCTTATATTTCTAAAGCTTCTCAATCATATCAACAGTCATTTCAAGTAGACTAGCTATATAAATGTTTTTCTAATTAATATCTCAAACCTTTCCTCTCCTCACTTAACAAACCACATGCACATCTTCTCCTAAGATAGCATCTTCTTTTAATTTTCCTGTTTGTACTCTTTGCCACATCATTTTCCCCATCCAGGACTAAACCTAAGTATCGTGTTGGGTGGTTTAGATACCCTATAATTACGTGCCATCTGGCATAAAATCTTTGAAATTTTTCTAATGTCAGTTCCGAAACTTTTCCATTACATCATAGTTAATGATCATTACTTCTTACCTCAGGCAACCCACCAGCCTTACAGTATATTAGACCACACACCCAGCTATGCTTTCATCAAAATTTTCCACATGGATTTTCACATAGAATTGCATCAAATTCTGCCTGCTAATTCTCTTCATCTTCACTTAAGCTGATTACCCTATAAGGTAATTTTTCCAAATAGTGTCATATACTTTCTGTGCCTTTTTTCAACATTTTTCAACCTATAATTTTGCTGACCCTACCTATGCAGAAATTCTTCCTTAACCTTTAAAGAATTTAGAGTGATGTGATGTAATGTAGTATAATATTACTTTATATTACTTAAAGTAATATTATAACTACAACATCTCAAGTGTCCTTGGCACTTATTAACTGACGAGCAAATACCTCAATTTTACAAGATTTGAGTACTCCCCTATAAATTAAGAAGAAAGAAAAATGCTCAACATATTTGTTGTACAATACTTGCATTGACAAATTTTTTGAATGAGGTGACTATATAAAAATCACGGATAAATGTTAAAATATTATGTACTATAGAAAGTGCTACTACCAAGATCTACTTTCATGCATATTATATATTCATAGTGTTTTTGTGAAGCATCATTTAATATTCTACTTATGGAAAATGATGATTTTAATGTGACTTTTAGAATTCATTCACTCACATATATTCAGGTCATTGAAATTTCAGAAGACTTAATAAGTAAAAAACTTATTGACATAGGGTATAAAAATAATTGTAGTATCATGATCATAAGGTAGTCTCTTTATATAGTGTATGTAATTAAACATCATATCATCATATAAATATCACTTTAAATTATTCATTTGTATGGAATATTTAATTATTTATATTATCTAATTTTAAACATTGTTTGATAAGTTATTCTTTTAATCAAGAAAAAACCATTTGGTTATACCTTTAAAACCTAGCTTTCTATTAAGACCTAAAATATCCAAGATTTAAACTATTCCCTATATTCTCAGATTAAAAATTAGCAATTAAAATACTTTATAGAGTGGAGCTAGAGCAGTGGCGCAAGCCATAGGGCGTTTGCCTTGCATGTGCTGACCTAGAACAAACTGCTTCTAACCCTCAGTGTCACATATGGTCCCCGAAGCCAGGAGCGATTTCTGATCACATAGCCAGAGTAACCCCTGACCGTCACTGGGTGTGGCCCAAAAACCAAAAAAATAATACTTTATAGAGTGAACACTAGTGAAGGAACCAGTGTTGGCATTTTTGTACACCTGAAACTGAAATCATAAATAACTGTAATTCTGGAGTTCACAGTGATTCAATAGAGATTAAAAATAAATAAATAATTCATATAAAAATTTAAACATTATATTTTAATTATTTTATACCTCATAGCTCATGTTTTATTTTGATTACATAATAAAGCTGTAAGAATTTTTCCCATTCTCTTTCTCTTTTAAATTTATTTATTGCAAGCCTACTTATGATTCTATATAGCTTTAAATTTTTCTTACCACTTGTATTCCTCTGTGACAAAAACTTTGAATACATTAATTGAATTCAAGTTTGCATTTTATCCGTCAGTGTCATCAATTCAAAAATATAGCTCTGGATATATACTATATAATATTATTATAATAATTATGTAAGTATTATAGAGATTATGTAATCTTATACATAATATAATGTATAATATATAATATTTATATGATATTAATTACATGGTATTAATTATATAATTATAATTATATATGTATTGAGATGTAATACTATTCTTATAATTAAACATTCTTATTCCTCTAGTTTTCTTTTTATGACTGAAACCCAAGAACAAACATGTTTGTACTTATGGTGCTTAAATAAAGATATTTATGAAAAATAAATAAAGTTTATATTTCTATTTATAAAAACAAGAAATAAAAATATAGCCGAAGGACCAACAATTTCAATATCTCATTTTTTTTGTTTTGTTTTTCGGGAGCCACAACTGGTGGTGCTCAGGAGTTACTTCTGGTTATGCACTCAGAAATCGCTCCTGGCTTGTGGGACCATATGGGATGCCAGGGGATCGAACCGAGGTCAACTGTGTGCAAGGGTAAATACTCTACACTTGTGCCACTGTTCTGGTCCCAAATACCTCATTTTTATAGGCCTAAATCAGTACATTGAATGTTACTTTTCTTTACAGCTTCCTTTTATTTTATGTAAACATCATGCAAAACTTTTGACAGTCTATCAGTTCTATATAAAACCAACAAATGCAGTTGAATAAAAAGTAACACAAAATTACTAATTATGCCATTTTTAAAGGGAAATAGAACAAGTAAATAGAATAAAATTTTCTATATCAGGTTTTAATATTTTGTTTGATTCAATGACAATAATAATTAATGTAACTTTTTTTCTGATCTTTCAAATGAGACTTTTGAATTATGTAGATGAAACATTCATTTCATTTTATGAAGTTTTGCAGGTAGGATGAATGAATATGAGCTCTGACTATTTAACTCTTGTAACTTCAGTAGCAAAGTTCAATACTACTGGCAAGACTGTACTGGTTTTTGTGAACCTTCCACAATTATCAATATAAATGATCAGTTTAGGTCGTGATCTAGTTTATAAAAAGAAAAAGTTCCAATCTTAAAAGAGTTACCAACAATCACTATCTTGGGGCCAATATCTTTTTAAGCTGAGAAAGCAGAAGAAAAAATTTAAAAAGAAAAGACCAAGATAGGCAGAACCCCATGAGAAAGCACTTTTACTATTTCCAGTAAAACTTTTGTATGGTTAGCATTATTGCTTTCCAACAGGAAAATATGCTAATGAATGTGATGAAAACACAAAAAGTCATAGACAGATTATCAAAGATAACAATCATTATAATTAGTAAGATCTAAAAACAATACAGAAAGAAATAAAAGCCAAGTATTAGGTTATTGTTTATTTTTTTCTTTACTTTTTATTTTTCTAGTGGCGGGGAGGGCACATATCTGGTAGTGCTGAGGGCTTACTCCTGGCTCTGTGTTCAGGCATCTCTCTTAGTGATGCCCAGGGAAACAAATTGAACAAGATAAGCAACATGCAAGGCAAGAGCTTTATCCCCTATATTATCCCAATATCTCTTCAGTCCTTCATATTTTTATTTATATAATACCTTTCAGGTACCAGAGAGCTATTACAGGATGTAAAGGATTTGCCTTACATGTGACAAACCGCAGTCAAATTCCTAGAAACACATATGGTCCTCTGTATATTGTCAGGTGTGGTTCAAAAGCCAAAACAATAATTAAAATGTAAAATTACTTTCATTTTAAAGGCACTATCCACAGAGTACCCTATAAATCAGAACTCCCTGTTCCTAACAACCTTTTAAAGGATTAAAATCTTTATTTCCAAAAGGATTTGCATTCAAGTCAACTGTTCCTAATCTGGATTAAAAGATTAAAGTGAGTTGTTCTATATCTCTATTTGAACTCTTCTGGAGATAAGATTTTTCATATATTCATTTGAAAAACTCTCCAAAGTCTTGGAAAGTCCTCAGGTAAAAATGCAAAGTTCAGTTCTGCCAATAGCATCATGCCTAGCCAGGTCTAAAAAACTTGCCAAGACCACACAGAAAGACTAGATCATGAATATTTCTAGTATAGGATATATACTACTTTTTTTTTTCAGCTAGAAACTATTCTGAACTCCTGCCTGAAGTTAGAGAAAGTGAAACGATGTCCCAAATCAAAAACAGTCAGTCTCAGAAATAATTACCACAGAAAACCAATAAGTATTTACCTAATGATTCCCAAGTCTCTTCTTAAATAAGACATTTACATCATCCACCATACAAAAACTCAAGTAGTCAACAAAATATAAATAAACCATTGCTGTAATTTGATAATAATCTGATATTGTTCGATTAAAATTTCTTGTCTCACTTCAAATTCACTTCAAAGTATAATAATGTGACCAAATATTGTAAGTGGTTGAAGAATATATAATTACAATACCAGTAACAAATTAAATTCAGTATTCCGAGAGAAACTATCATTAGTTAGTCTTTCTTTTGCATAGTCTATTTTAATCTTATAACTGCAGATATTTTACTTCAAATCCAAAAAGGGAATAGCTCAATATGTCATATAGAAGGGATACATCATGAAATAATTTTTCTAGTATATAATCCCTACATACACAAAATGAAAGAGTTGCATGTGATATTTAAAATTCCATTTAGTTTTAATGTCTAGGAAATAGTCTTCTTTTTCAAAAATAATACTACAGCTATATTATTTGGGGTTTGGGGATATATTCCCAGTAAAGCTCATGCTAAGTAGGCTGTAATTAGGGTTTATTACTATGGAGGATGTGAGGGCAGGGATCAAACCCAGGGCATCACAATTGCAAGGCATGTGCTCTCACACTTGTGCAACATCCTTGACACCAGGGCATGTTATTTTTCTGATTGCCAGTGATAAAAGGAAGGATGTTTGATATTCTAAATTAGTAGTGTCTCAACTTCCCAAACAGTTATCTTTAAACCTAAACACTTATTGACAGATAGTTGTAAAACCTTAAGATGAAAATATCTTGGGCCAGGCACTTGGGTAAGGCACATGTTCTCTGGAACCCTACCCCCAGGAATGACTAGTCACTGCTGGGTGTGTCCTCAAAAGCAGCGCAGGGGAATTAAAATATGTTACATATTATATATATGTATATATGTATTATATATATGTATATATATATATATATATATATATATACATTGCTTCATCTACTCATGTCTTAAGCACAGGGAGTAATTACAGACTTATCTCCTCTAGAACTAAAAGCGGGACTCTGAAAAGAAATTTTTTGAATCTCTTTCTCTCAATTTTGTAGAGTTAACATTTCAAGAATGTAAGTAGTACTCCCTCAGAGACAGCTTCTTCTTCACCTTATCGTCTTAAATGAATGCTCAAGATTCATTCTTCTTATGGGTATGTGGGTGAGCATACCCTAAACAGTGCATGGGCTTAGCAAAGTATGTGCCTTAAATTTTGTACTATGGGGGCGGAGCGGTGGGGCAAGTGGTAGGGCATATTTGCCTTGCACGCGTTAACCTAGGACGGACCATGGTTCGATCCCCCTTCATCCCATATGGTCCCCCAAGCCAGGAGTAATTTCTGAGTGCATAGCTACGAGTAACCCCTGAGCATCACCGGGTGTGGCCCAAAAAAGAAAAAAAAATTGAACTATATCTTTAACCCTCTTTTTTAGTTATACCCATGTACTATCTCTCTCAACCCCCCTATATTCATCCTTATGCTCTAAGATATACAACAAACTTTTTGGGCTGTATTAAATGGCTCATTTTTGTTTTCCTTTGACTAGATAGACTGTGATTTATCTTTTCTTTAGTTTTCTTAAACTTGACTTACAATAAAATATTTATACAAATTTTATAATACTCACTGGTGCCTCTATTCTCTTCAGGCCTAGCTCACGGATTAGGAACTTATTTTCCAAACAATGGGTGTTTTATAATATCTGATGAAGTTTTAGAAAATAAAACTCCTGAATTATCTCCTAAAGGTAAACTTCAGATTTGTTCTAAGGCTAAGAAATGATTATTTAAAAATAGAATCATTATTTCTTATTCAATGCAAGGTAGCATATGCTAACTGTTGGTTTGAAAACCTTAACAAAATAAAACCCTATGAGAAGTGAAAATGTCTTCAACTTATATATGAATTGCAATTCCAACGCTGAAAGAGCTTCATTCAACAGGGTAGCCTGATGCCATCTAGTGATCTGAGAGAAAATCACATCTGTTCCTTTCCCCCTGTAAAATAGTTCTTACAATGAGGTATTGTACTACATATTAGACTTGTAAAATGATAAATAGAAATTTTAACTATCTATTTGCTCCAACCACTAGGAGTTCACAGACCAGTGCTTATACAACGTATAGAAAAGTTGAAAAACACTGATCATAGCCTTGTTTCTAATTCCCCTCAAAAGTGAACTTTTATTAATTCTCAAGTGATATCTTACCATGATGGAATTACGCTACTTACTATTTTTAAGCATAAAGAGCGAAAGATGAGATAAAATAAAAACCCGTTTAAAGAGAAAATATTACTCAGTACCAGAAGCATTCCTTATGTCAGAACTTGATCATATTTCTAGTTAAATCATAACCTACAGATATTGATAGAAAGAGACAGGATTGTTGGGACTCATCTCTTTCCCTAATATTAATCATTCAGTCCTCGTGGACAAGTATACTAGGAATGACCTCTGTTCTTCCTGAATATTGCTTGAGAGTCCTTTTATAGAAAAATAATTCATATACAAAACATTTCACTAGATGGAGCCACAGTGATAGTAAAACAGGTACTTGCCTTGTACACAGCTGACACAAGTTCTATCCTAGCATCCTATATGGTTCCCTGAGACCAAGTGATTTACAAGTGCAATGTCAGGAATAACCCTGAGCACTGCTAGGTGTGTGCGGCCCAAAACAAAACAAGACAAATTTCATAGGACAATTCCTTAAAACCTCACTTCTTCTATTCACTAAATTCTAGGTTCATTGCGATATATTTACAACTATATATACACTATAAAATATCTACACCTGCACTACAACTAACTAAGAAATTTAGAATCTAGGCCACCTACTTTTCAACTGTTTTTTCCTTGGAACCTCCAAATGCAGTTCCTCAAAAGGAACATCCATACCCAAATACGTTTATACACCAAAATGTTTATACCTGAAGCAACTTTATCATATATTTTGTTTATAAGAAAATCTATAAAAAATGCTCAATTCCTGCAGGCCAATATTTTGACTAATTTTAAATGCTCATACTCCTAATATATGTGATTAATAAAAGTTGAATATGTAAAGAAATGTATAGCATCATAGATGCTTAAAACAGTGATGCATGAACATACAATAAAAGCATTGAAATGATAAATTAACCCCAAGATTTGTTCAGATGCCTAAAATACAATACCAAAGGAGTGATATTCTATATATTAAAAGAGTAAAAATATATGTGAAATTGTTCTATTTATGACTGAAACCCAACTACACTCATGCTTGTAATCATGATGCTTATGTAAAGATTTTATATTAAAAAAGAAATTTTATTTAAAGTGTAAAACTTAAAACAATAAAATAAAAACCATAATCTTATCACTCAGTTCAGAATTACTATTTCTTAATGTGTAAAGAATTGCATTTGGTACAGTTTTATAATAAATTTTAATACTGATATCTTGATCACCATTTGGGGTACATATACCTAACTATAAAGACAATACTCCTAATATTCTGTGACTAATGTCCAGTCATTTAAACTTTTAATTATTATCATGAAGTCATCAATGAGCATCTATGCATCATCTTTTTCCACATCTCTAAATATATATATATATATTTATATCTGATATACACTTTTTATTTATTTATGATATATATTTATATTATACACTTTTTAAGGTTATTGGCATAGAGAATTAAAAGTGCCTTAGTAAATTTATTCAATCTAAACTCTCTAGGTGCACCTTTCTCATTATCCCTTACGTTGGGCAATATGGTCTTTTTGATATTTCCATTCTATTTCCAGTATATTTTCAGATCAATCTTAGAGAAAATGCATATACAAACATATCCCCCTCAATAAATTGTTCTCTAATTTTGAAAGCAGTGACAATAAAAAAATTTAGCATTTATTTTTTACTCATAAAATATTCTACTTTATCAGTCTATCCCATACATAGTTCCTATTTATAATTATCTACAAAATGGGAATAAATTTTAACTATTAGATTGCTAAACTTAGCTAGAACCTTTGCTATATTCAAGTAATTAAATGACTTAGTAGCAGTGCTTAAAGAAAAGATCTTTTTTCTACACAGACTGAAATATAAAGAAATTGTTTTAATATTTTATATATTTACTTTCAAAGGCATCCGAAATAACAAAGCACTCTATAGTAAGTGCTTCAAGTAGATAATGAAATTTATCAGTTGTTATCTTGCTTCCATAAACATTCCTATGATTTTGCTAACTAACAATATAATATGAATTCTAGGCTAATACTCCAATAGAAGTTCTAAATGATCTGTACTCCAGAGAAAGGGCTAACTGTCAAAATGACAGCTACCTAGCTTCTGTAAAAAGCTCCTGCCAAGTTATATTAAGACATGTGATATATGAGAAAGATAATCCATGGCAATCCTGAGAAATTACTCTTGTGATATTACTAAGCTCTTTAACAATATCAAATTATCAGATCTGTAATTTTTTTAAATACCTATAGTTGGTCTTTTGTAGGATATGGCTAAATAACTAAATCTGGGTCAAGTCTAAATAAATTTAAGACAACTTGGGGCCGGAGAGATAGCATAGAGGTAAAGCATTTGCTTTGCATGCAGAAAGTCAGTGGTTCGAATCCCAGCATCACAGAATCCCAGGTCCCCCGAGCCTGCCAGGAGTGATTTCTGAGCATAGAGCTAGGAGTAACCCCTGAGTGCTACCGGGTGTGATCCAAGTAGGTTTCATCCCAGGAATGCAAGGATAGTTTAACATCCGTAAATCTATCAAAATAATACACAACATCAAAAAAAGAAAAAGATAAATCACATGATCATATGAAAAGATGCAGATAAATCATTTGATAAAGTCCAACACTCATTCTTGATAAAATCAGTAAGATGGGAATGAAAGGAACATTTCTCAATATAGTTAAGGCCATCTAACATAAGCCAATGGCATATATTATCTTCAATGGAGAAAAACTAAAAGCCTTCCCTCTAAATTCTGGTACAAGACAAGGCTGTCCTCTCTCACCACTCCTTTTCAACACAGTACTGGAAGTACTTGATATAGAGATTAGGCAAGAAAAAGATATCAAGGCAATCAGATAGAAAAGGAAGAAGTCAAGCTCTCACTGTTTGCAGATGATATGATACTCTACTTAGAAAACCCTAAAGACTCTACCAAAAAGCTTCTAGAAACAATGGATTCATACATCAAGGTGGCAGTCTACAAAATTAACACACAAAAATCAACGGCCTTTCTATACACCAATAATAATAGGGAAGAAATGGGATTGAGCCTGAGTTGGCCAAGTACAAGGCAAACACCCTTCCTGTTGTACTATCACTCTGTTCCCTAGTATAAGACCTTTTACAGATAATCTTCTCTCCCTCCCTGGGTACAGAATCACGCCCCCAAAATTACTTATTCCATTTCTCTTTTACAATATATTTTAATGAATTCATTTATAGTATTGTACTAGATTATCATCAAATTTCAAAATGTCATCACTCTTTTTTCTCCCACTAGACATGGGAACAAATTCATTCTAAAAATATCAAGTACCAGGCAAAACATATAATTATAAAAATCAAAAAGAAAATACTAATCATTAGTCAATGCTGTCCAGGTCATGAAGAAAATTATTACTGACTCAAGCATTAAAAATGAATAGGCTGTGGATAAAAAATAAATGCTAAAGAACAGTAGAGAAAAACAGATTAGAAAAAAAAAAGAAATATCACATTTCCAAAGACTGGTAATGAGAGAATATTTTGAAAATCTCAATAACAGGAATAATACTTGGCAAAATGTTCAGCCATTGAGACTGAAATTTACTATAGACTTTGAGCTATAAAGCCATATGTTTTATATCTCCTGGTTAAACATAATGAGTAAGCATGGTGGATATATTGAGGCAGAACTGCTTAAGGTAAATACAGCACTCTTCTATTAGTATATATAGTAATAAGACTTAACCCAATCTGTGTGCTTCCACCAATCCTCCTTCTCTACTTAACCTATGGTCAAACCAGTATCACGGTCTAAGGCTTCACTCATCTATATCTGACTCAGACCTCTTTTTTCTTATTTAATATTCCTTAAAAATCTTTGCACTTTAATTATATATTTAGCTTTGGCTTAGAGTATATATAGAGTAGATAATAGAATTTTAAGCTAGGAATACAAAATAAGCTTTATAATAATTGAGGACAACTAGTCAGTGTAATCCCCCTCAAGCCAGGGGAGGGAAATCTTTATTTCACAATACAAATAATAACATTTGTGTAGTTCATAAAGTTTACCATCAACAGAGTTTTTATGGCTTCATTTTTGAAAATTGCCTTATAGCATAATCATATTTCACATCAGAATTAGGTCTATACTAAATCCTTATGACTTAAGATAATTTTTTTACTGTTCAGGTTTCAGGGATGAGAGATTCCAGTCAACAAAAGAAACACTAAATATGTAAATCTCACATATTGATAGGAATGAACTCTACACGATTCTGCATACATTGCTGAGCCTTTGACCCCTTTTTATTTGACACAATTTTATGTCTTATTGATATAATAATATTTCACATCATGAAAAATATGATGTGAAGAAACTCCTCTTATACTAAAAGAAAAATATTTTAATGTTTGCTTCATAGAGGTCTCTGTGGTTTATAATATAAAGGAAATATTTTTCTATTTCAAAACTAAATGTTGTGCTGACACAAATAACAAAATTTCAATTACTTAGATTGAATGTAACATTTTATCTAATTTAAAATAATGTATTTTTTTCAAAAAAATTGAAACAGATGGATTTCATGTGGGGCATGCTATTATTTTTCCAGAACTCTGCCTGAATGAAATAAAGGTAGTCATCTGACCGTAATAAGCACAGATCTGCTCCTGATTGTCTGTACATAAATCCATGTGAATGGCTCCAGCAGCAAGACTTACCAATCTGCAAAAAGCTTCAAAAAGGATGATGTACTTACCTAAAATAAAAGGAGAAATTACATTAGTGACATTCATGATGGCTTCAATATAGAGTGAAAAACACATTCTAGGAGGCATTGGGAGTACATGCTTCCCTGTCTACTTCCAGGCCTAGTTTAAGGGATTTTGTGCATAACACAACATACTAGAAGATAGTACTTAGACCAGGTTTGTTCTAGGTACATTAAACAGCTATCTCCTCAATAAATATTGAAAACCAATATAGCATTTAACTTGCTGAATAGTATAACTTAGTAATAATATATAACAGAAACAAATATCTCCTGGTTGTCAAGCCCAGTTAAAGTATGCATCTTGTAAGTTTCCTTTACATTTAAGAGCAGGAAGGATAGGGTCAAACTAATATTGGTTTCATTATGTAGATAAAGAGTGAGACTCACAGAAGACGAGATTCACATAGCCTGAAAATGTGTACTTTTCCTAGGTTTTCTAACTCTAGTTCCCAGTCTCACAATCTTAAACTGTACTGCCAAAACATCACAGAAGCGGGGTGAGGTAGAGAAAGAACACAAGAGCAAACTGATACTGAACTCCTGGGATAAGATGTTGCACCACCCCACAAGCACGAGTGTGATTCCAGTAGCTCTTCACAGTTAAATTTCTTTTTATCCGTTTTTTCCACTTGTTTGGATTATCTGGTGTCAGAAGAAAATGCGTGTGCACGTGAGCACAAGTGCTAAAGTCTGCAAACTATGATGAGCACTGCAACTAAAGTGTGTAAGCCCCATATATACAGTGTGACACTGCAGAGAGCATGTGTTTAAGAGTCCACAATAAATGTATGTGTGAGCCCTATGTGTGCAGCCTCCAGGCCCTATTCTCACTAACAACCAAAGAAAATAAAAAGAAAAATATGGGAAAGTGAGATAAATTCAGTACAACTGATCCTAATTTTCAAAATTAAAAAAAATGGTATCAGAGAAATTGTACAGGGGCTATAGAACTTGCCTTGCATAGGGCCAACCCAAAATTAAATTCCTGGAACTGTATGTATTCCCATGGGCATCTCCGGGAGTGAACATTGAACACAATGCCAGGGTAAACCCTGAGTACTGAGGGGTGAAGTCCCTACTCCACCCCAATAGTTGAAAGAATGAACAGTTTCAGGTACATAACAGCTACTCAGGAATATTTATTAGAGTAAACATTAAATGAACATTAGAAAAAGTAAAAATAGGTTATTCTCCAATCAAATATCTTTACAACAAAGAAATACATATTATGCATTTTCCTGTAGATGACTCTGTACCAGCAACTTATGCAGATTACCGAGAAGGGAAACTGAATGTTCTTCAGTTAAGGAAAGGATCTAGACCAAATAGTCATAAAATTATAAGAAAAGAACAGAATTTCCTCATTCTCAAATTCCCATTAGTCAACATGTAAAGTCCTTTAATAGTTTAACAGATAATTAAACATATTATTTAGTAATTTCATTTTCTTCAGGTTTTGTTACATTATATTTGCTAATACAAAGTATTAAGTAGATAAATAGCTGAGATAGAAATATAAATAATTTTCAATATATGCAATATAAGGATATTTTGTATTTAAAAAATATAATAAACTGAATAAAACACCTGGGGCCTCAAATTCAAGAAAGAATGAATTTCAAATTATTCACTAATGTAATATCCATAACATATGCAAATAACTGAAAACTAAAGGACAGGTTGCCTGCAAAAATAAAAACTAAAATATCTTTAAGCTTGGAACCTAGCAAAGAAATAAAAATGAGATGTTTCATACAATAATACAGAATCTTAACCAAATATTTAATTTAATGTCCTTTTTAAAATAATTTTTATTATGACCAAAAGTGAATAACAGATCTTTTACAGTAATATTTAAGATACATAGTGACAATGAATTAGGGCCATTTTCACCACCAGGGTTGTCCTCCGTCCACCCCCTTTTCCCAGCATGTGTCCCATATCTCCTTCCTTTGCCCACCGGAGTGTTAGTGTTAACTGTTCCCCTCTGTGTATATAGCTTATAGCAGCTTGTTGTACATAGGGTAACGATTTTGTTGTTGTTGACTTTAGGTTTGGTGTTTAAGTCTGATCATTTTTTATTTCCACTCAATGTTCATACTCCTATTTGGCCCTGGTACCATTCATTTTTATTTTCCCCTCAACTCATGAGAAAACATTTATATCAATGGCTATCTTCCAATGCTTTCCTAAAAAGTATTCATAGTTAAAGCTATATGCCACATATTAAAACTTAAACTTGCAACTTACACCTCCCTCCTACCAAGAAAAAATGATAAGCTTTTAAAGTATAAAAGCCTAGACTGAAGAGATAAGGCATTTTCATTGCATGCAGCTGACCAACGTTTGATACCCCCATTTGGTCTTCTGAGCACCAGCAGGAGTAATCCCTGAGAGCAGAACCAGGAGTAAGCCCTGAACACTACCAGACATGGTCACAAGCCTCCCCTAAATATTAGAGGAAAAACTAGGAAGCTGGATATATAGTATAACAGAAAAGGTGTTTACTTTGCATGCAGTCAACCTTACTTGAATCTCCAACATTATATTTGGTCACAGAGCACTGTCAGAAGTGATCCCCGAAAAAAATACTAGAGTAAGCCCTGAGCACAGCCAAGTACGGCCCAAAAGCAAGCAAGAAGATCAAATCAGACTAATGCAAAAAAAGAATTTGCCAGTATCTTCAGATTTTACTGCAACAAAACTAGTAATGTGGGTTTTCTGATTATGTCTAAAGGGAATGATATTCAGTGTTGCAAAACTTTAACTATATTTAAAGGAAAAAAACAGTGGCACTTGATTGCAAGCATATGGTCACAAGTTTACATCTACAGTGACCCACATGCACTGAATGCAATTCAGTACCATAAATGATTTTCAAGCTACACTACAGCTTTGTGTACTTAAGAGCCACCAAAAAAAGAATAAACCCTAATGAGCTACTGAGTTCTTTAGCCATAAAGATGTGAAGTGCCATGGCCAGGAATTGTGACCTTCCACATGAACTACAGTCAATGAAAACAAGCACCACAAATGTAACTTGTATGCTTCTACCAAGAGTGACCCCTGGTGAGCACATGTACCAGCACCACAAATAAATAAGTGTAAACTTTTGTAAATGAGGAACTGTGTGTGCAAGCACCACAAACTGATGTCTAAGAAATGATGTGCACTGCAGATAATAATGTCTTAGCACTACAACAGGATTGTGTTCAGCCAATAACAATAGAAAGGGGGATGAGGTAAGAATGAAGGGAGAGGAAAGTAATATAAGACAATTTAAAAATATTTTTGGAGCCAGAAAAAATTCTCAAGTGGTAGGGTCTATGGCTGCGAAGTGTAAAACCTTAACTAGATCACCAGCAGCTCATAGAACCTATAAACTGTTGAAAATAGTCTTGGGTCACTACAGGGACTAGCTTCTATTTTTTTTAAAAAATAATATTTTCTGATAAGCTCTGGATAGGTCCATAGAGCATGATAATTGATCCATAGATTGTGCCAGATATGATTAGATGTGTTTGTTGAATAAGAATGAGTGAAAAGTCAACAAAATTCAAGAGACTTCAATGAGACTGACATTTTCCACAGATTAGAAATTATGCCATAGCTCCAATGAAACTTTTGATAAGTTCTAAAAGATAAAGGGGTAAGAAAATAAGATATAAATATTTAGTACTATCAGGGCTTCAAGAAGCAATGGTTATTCTAATTTAGATATTGCTTGGCTTTATTTATATTATTGAAGATATCAACAGAAAACTAACTGTATTTCTTCATACGTCTAAAGAAGACATGTTTGTCATATTAAATAATAGCATGAATTGCTCCTGAGTAATATAATATTTATTTCTAAATCTCATTTAGCAATTTCTTACTGTAAAAACATTATATATAAGGAATTTAGTCTAACTGCTCAAAAAATACAATTAACTTAAAATATCATTTTCTATGGGTATGTGTGTACTGGGGGTACTTTCAGTGAGAATCAAAAATAACACAGTGTAGGGAAATGAACTTGGACTCCTGTATTAAAAGCATACAAGCACACTGAGCTATCAAGCAGCTCAATGTATATTATTCTACTTAACTATAAGAAAAGGTCAGAAGAAGAGTTATATATAAGATTAACCTTCACTGCTGAAAGAAGATGAAGTCAATTTGATGTGGTGAGGATTCATGGTTTACTCCATGTCTACCTAGGCTTGCACACTGAGTTCTTGTTCTAAAAGCAGTGCTTTTTTAAATCTTTTTAAAGAAGGCAAGACAGTCTTTCTTGAAACAACTATTAAATGATGCAAAACAACTTATAATTAAATTTAAATTATATGGTAGAGACATCAAATGCTACAGAAATTTAACAAAACGAGAAAAAAGATGTTTCAGTTGCTATGTGGGGTTATAGCAAAATGCTGTAAGTAGGTGCAAACTGTCTAAATAGACTTTGTATTTCTAATATGAATCCATGACCAGTACCAACTATACTCACAAACATTCACAGAAAGGGTTTAGAGTTGAATAACCAATATAGAGAATTCAGGGTGAGTATAGAAATAACTTCAGAACTAAAAGACTTGGGAAAGACCATAGATGTAGAGTAATTTAGAGGGGGCAGAATCAAAGAGTGAGCTGCATCCCTATGATCATAAATTCCTACAAAACACAGACTTTTATTTATTTTAAAAGGTCATAAATAAGAGATTAATTTCACAAAACCTTAACAAAAAGTAACTACTAATGAATTTTTTTGGAAGGATGTTCAGTTACTTATTCAATACTTAACTTGTAGATAATTCTTGGATGGAGGTACACCAGGAGAGACTAAAGGCCTACTTCTGATTTGGGACTCAAAGATCACTCCTGGTAGTATTGAGAGACTGTATGGAGTGCTAGGGATCAAACCTGAGTCAACTATGTGCAAGGGAAGTACTTTAACCTCTGCACTATCACTCAGACCCTACTTTCAGATTCTTAATATAATCCCTCCCTACAATCATATATATCTAGTTATATAAAATTACATCTAATTTGAATTCAGGCACTCAAATATCTAAAATATCTTGAGTTTTTTAAGATCACCTTTTCTTTTAAAGTTCAGTGAATTTCTCAAATCCATAGTTTACACTTAGCACAGAATCCAAACAACTCAAGAATCATTTCTTCTAATGAGTCTTTTTGATAGTCAACTAAGCCCTCATTCTCAGAAATGCCTCTCTGGGGCCCAAGCTCTTTCGTGTATATTTCAAGTATTTTCTGAAAGTGAAAAACACATTTTTAATTGCCAAATTACAAATGTTGTCACTGTGTGGAACCCACTGTAGGTGTGTGATGTTTCTGTTGAGATCATTTCCTTAGCTAGTTCATAAATTAACTATGAAAACCAATCCCTCTCATTTATTTTTCTCCAGTAACTTTCTACATTATTCATT
The DNA here is from genome assembly GCF_024139225.1 of Suncus etruscus. NCBI lineage: Eukaryota > Metazoa > Chordata > Mammalia > Eulipotyphla > Soricidae > Suncus > Suncus etruscus. The sequence goes on from NC_064849.1 coordinate 118,026,882, forward strand.
TTAGATGGGGACTCCCTTCAGATATATAGTATATAGACTGTGAAGGATAATACATATTTAATTTTATCCTCAATAAAATGTTTTAACTCATGCATATGTGAATCCCAAAATCACTCATCTCAGAATGTAAGATGAAGACTAATATACTATTGTACTACTATTACCATCTATAATTACTGTCCTTTAAAAATAGAGAAAATGAGTGTTATCTAAGTGCATGTAGGAAAGAAGTATATACTATCTTTTCTAAAAGGTAATATTCACTAGTTATTTCAGGACTTGGGTTTTTACAAATATAATATACTGTACCCTAACAATCCTAGATTATGGTATTCAAATATGCTACTTAGCAGCTTTTTTAGTGTTATTTTTGCACTAAATTAATTTGAAAAGCATAGCGCTATAGAGATAGATAGCACAAGTAGTTAGAAACTTGCCTTGCACACAACTGAAGTTGGTTCTATCTATGGCACCACCTTTGAGCACTACCAGGAGTGACCTCAAAGCAATAGAGCCACAAGAAAGTCCTGAGCACATTGTAGCTTAAAAGCAGCAGTTGCCAGAAATGAAGTACCATCCCCTCCCTTAGATATACATACATCATATTTATTTTGTTCCATAAAGAATTAATAAAATTCACATATGAGGCTTCAAAGCAATAAGTACAGCAGAAAGGGTCTTTGGCTTTTACATGATAGACCTTGTTTGATCCCTGGCATCTCACACGACCCCTTGAGCCCTAACAAGAGTGATTCCTGAATGCTGAAGCAGTAGTATTCCTTTCAGATCACAGGGTGATGTCCTGAAACTAAAACAAGCAAACAAAAAATCTCAGATATGAAAGAAGCCTCTATATGTCAAGAGAGAGAAAAATTCTTATCACCTGAGCTTCCAGGTGATAAGAGCTTCCAGGTCAGAGATTTCTAAACAAAGAAGTCCTGTGAAAAATCATGCTTAAGGTGATTCAACCTGTCATATATTTTATTTGCTATTTCACAATTTATTCAATGTATTTTTAAACTACATTGAAATATTTGGATTTCATTAAGTCATCATTTCTTTATGAGGTTCATTTTCTTACAAATTACATAAAACTCACATTAGACAAATTTATAAGCTTTGTCTCTTACCAATCTGTCTCATATAAATTAAATTCTTAGGTCTAGCAGGAGAACCAAAGAGAGTATTTTTTTTACATCTTTTATAGCAGCTAGATGGGAAATAAGAGAAAATAGATCTCAAGAGTGGGTCAATCCAGTCTCAATGTAATAATTGTTAATCAATACTTAATAAATTTTTTCAGGGACTAAAGAGAATATATTGTTCAGGCACATACCAAGCTCAACCCTCAGCATTACATGACTTTCTTTACCCCAATTCTCACTAAAAAAGTGGCACTGTTTGTCAAGAATCTCCAGTGGGGGCCCTTAAACATCTAGAGAACCACTTGATATCCACCACAACCAATGCATTAATAGGTAAATTCTTTCCACAAATATATAACTTTTGTTCTAAGAACACATTAGTTGTCAACAATTCCTGACCTAAATAGATCTTCCAATCTAGTGGAGGGAGACAAACAATAAACAATAGCAAATGTATATACAAATACATTGCAAATATAAAAGAATCTAATGAGTTCTGGGAAAAATAATGAGTGAGGTAAAATAAAGGTGAGATATTAGTAGGCTAAAAGAATGTACTGCAATAGAAAATGGTAAGTAGACTGGGTAGGTAAGCAAAGACTTTGTTTTATATAGAGCAAATGTACTTTGTCACAACCAATAGATACTTAATTATTAGAGAATAATATTTGTGAAAAGTCCATAAGTCCATAAGTCCATAGTTTGACTTGTAGCTTTTTAAAGTTCCCATAGTTTTATAATTTTTCTAAACAATTGTTCTCATAAATTGTTATTCTCTTTTATTGGGCAGATTAACTGTAGTCCTTATTACATTAACTCATTTCACAGTGCTTGGAAAAATGATAATAAGAATAAGAAACTCTTCAAATAATATATACATATAAATATATATTAAACATGAAGAATTAAGTAAATGTCAATAACAAAATCAGAAAAAAGGACTGAATTACATCAACATTACTTAGAATGGTTAATCAATATATCCAGAAACATCTAGTCTAGAAAGTAATATGGAAGAATTAATTGAGATCATGGTAACTGCAATTTCAATACCATGCTTTGGTATGAAATTAAAGTAATTTTATGGATCAATGAGACCAAAGTGAGAAAGCCTTTCTTTAATTAGATGTATTTTTCAATTAATCTAAATTAGCCATATATTAAAAATTGAGTAGCTTATCCATCTATTCAGCTAGTGTTGGAGACAAATCATTAAGTAAAACAGACAAGTCAGAAATTTACCAGTATATATTCTCAGAAAGAAGAGAGCCACTAAACTGGAAGTGGCTAAACAAGAATGATAATTGATTATTACTGTAAATACTATAAAGAGGAACATAGATGGTCTAAGGAGAATTAAAATGGGGCTTAAATCCCCTGAAGGGTAAACCTGAGACTTGAGGGGCAAAGGGTAAATGAGAATTTTTTATATTGCAGGTACTGTTGTTTATTCAACAAATATTTATCAAGTATTAACTAACTTTATACACTGTGTATTCAACATATAACATTATATTTTATCTTCATGAAATAAATAGAAGAGACTACCAGTAATATTTTCACATGCTCATTTATTGCTGCCAATAGTAAGGCTCTGAAGATAACAAACATATTTTCTTCAAGAATATACAGGCTGAGAAACAAGATTGCAATCTTGTTTGCATGTTTAGGATATTTTTTCATATCAAGCAACATATTGCCTAAATGTTTGCTAATGAGTTTGAAATGATACTATAAACAGGGGCCAGAACGATGGCACAGTGATAGGGCATTTGCCTTGCACAGGCTGACCCAGAACTCACCACGGTTTGATCCCACAGCATTCCATTTGGTCCCCCAAGCCAGGAGTAATTTGTGAGCATATAGCCAATAGTAAACCCTGAGCACCATCAGGCATGCCCCCCACAAAAATAATACTGATGAACAATAGGAGCCCAGTTGAATCATACTCTTGGCATCAAGTCTTTGATTTCCACTTGAGATAAAAATCTATCCTGTCCTTATTAAACTTTCATTGTTGTTATTGTTGTTGTTGTTATTGTTGTTGTTTTGTAGTATCAGGGTTCAAACTCAGGGTCTTAACTCAGTAGTAGATCATTTAATTTGCTCTACCACTGAACTACATCTGAGATCTCTCATTTTGTGCAGTGGTCAAATATTGAAGACCTATGTAAAGCATTTTCAAGGGGAAAAAATCATTACTCTTGATGAGATAATAGGTTGAGGAGTTATAATATGCAGATAAATGGAGTCTAAATGGTAAATGTGCCAATGTTACACAAATATTACAGGAAGAACTGGGATTTAGTAGAGGAGTGTATTAATTTATCTGAAAGCTTCTGAAGCCTTTGGAGTAAAAACCATTTGATTCCAAGAATGGAGATGGGCAGACAGATTTTAGAAAATGAAAAAAAAAATGTTGTACTTACTGCAGGGAATTCAAAAACCCAGCTATGCCTTTTAAATGCCAAGTGTTTTAAAAAGCAGTATCAAGGTATGTGCAGGTGGGAAGAGAAATAACTCTGCTCTACCTCAGGCAGATAACATGACCATTACTGTGATCTCTGACTCTGTATTTTGTGTGGGCATTTGAAAAATGGACTGTTTTGTGATCTGCTCTGCACTTGGCTCCTTTGAAGAAACTGCTACCAAAAACACAAAGACAAAGATAGGAAGCATGACCTACAAGTACTTAAATCCTAGTAAACTAACTTTACATTTAAATGAATTTATTGAAAGACATAACTCTACTTGTAGAAAAAATTACTAGAGGACATATAGCACTTTAGAGTATTTTAGGTTTACTATTGTTAGGCTGTGTGTGTGTGTGTGTGTGTGTGTGTGTGTGTGTGTGTGTGTGTGTGTTTGAAGTTGAGAAATAGCAAGAACACAAAATAACTATATTTTCCTATAGTCCTCAAAACACGTCTATTTAGAGCAAAACCATAATTACACATGGTACTCTTATGACAGAGATGGCAGCATCAAGGCAATATTCTTGACTGAAAAACCCAGTCAACCAGATTTTGTTTCAAACAACCTCCTTTTATAGCATAGACTATTACTAGTTCACCAAAGATTTAGATAAGACTAAAATCCCTAATCTCTCTCTTTCAAAATTGAAAGCCACAATGTCAGTGTTTTAATTTTCCTGAGGAGATGTTTCACTTGGCACTATGTGAGCCCTCAGCATTGAGGTAATGAACTTGTGGGGGGCAAAATTTTTGCCTCCCTGATGCAGTGCCATAGTGTGAACATACGATGTCAACAGCATTTACTATTAGTGATATTGAAGGAGGACTTGTTAATCTATTAATTTCTACTATTTCTTTTATTTTTTAACTTCTATTATAGTTTCTATAAAATAAATTCTTAAAGAATGACAGAAGGAAGCCAGCTAAATTAATAGATATTTTTCTAGTGGTAAGGAAAATAAGGTAGAAATATCAGTTACAATTTAATAAACAAATGTGTTCAATAACTTGAAGCTAGTAGTTTCAAGTCTTTATTTTTTTTAATTAATTTAAAATATTAACTTTCTGGCAGCTCATGCCTAAATTAAAAAATTATATAAAGAGCTATCAATAGAATAAGATATTTGGTCTAGGGGCTGGAGAATAGCACAGTGGTAGGGCATTTTCTTTGCAAGCAGCCAACCCAGGACGTACAGTGGTTCAAATCCTGGCATCCCAGATGGTCCCCTTAGCTAGCCAGGAGCAATTTCTGAGTGCAGAGCCAGAAGTAACCTCTGAGCGCCACCAGATGTGATCCAAATAAACCAAAAAAGAAAAGAAAAGAAAGATATTTGGCCTAGAGTATCACTCCATGGCAAAGATGGTCCATGAGTTAAAGCTGCCCACAGGTATTGATGGCAACTCTTCTGCCAGCACCGTCAGCACTACAACAAAACCTGTGATCTCTAGTCCACAACCAGATGTGTGTGAACACCATAGCCATGAGTGCAACCCCACTGGCATGTCCATAAAAATCACAATCAAGATGTCAGGGAGGAACCAGAGCTATAGAATAGCAGGAAGGGAACTTGCCTTTCACACACTCAACCTGCGTTTGGTCACCGGCATCCCATATGGCCCCCTAAGCATGCCAGGAAGGTGTCCTGAGCTAAGATAGGAGTAGCCCTTGAGCATTGCTGGGTGTGGTTAAAAAAGAGAGACAAAACAAATTAACAAAAAGATGTCAGGGAGCCCTGTGAACAAGTGTGTATAACTCCAGTTATCACACCAATAGCAATGGAAGGGATAAATCAGAAATTACTGAATCCCAATCTATAATAAAAAATATAATATCAACTTTCTATGCTACAAGAATCTCTGCAACATTAAAAAGGTAGCATAAATAAAAATTAAAATTAAAATATTGGAGACTGAATGCCTGGATCAAATACTGGCAAAATCACACATCCAAAAAAAAATGATAGCTATTACCTGTGATGATGCTACTGATGTACTACAGACTATGGAGATTGCAATACCTCATCCAAAAAGATGACAGAATAAAGTCAAGTAGAGCCTTCTCTGTAAATCGATACCTGCAATTTTTCTGATAAGTACTTTTTGTGTGTGTGTGGTTTTTGGGTCACACCCGGCAGTGCTCAGGGGGAAACTCCTGGCTCCATGCTCAGAAATTGCTCCTGGCAGGCACAGGGAACCATATGGGAAACCAGATTTGAACTGATGACCTTCTGCATGAAAGGTAAATGCCTTATCTCCATGCAATCTCTCCTGCCCCATCTGATAAGTACTTTGTGATAAAAACTAGCCATACATAAGTGATAACTCATACTTTTCTCCCTTCTAGGCTGGGTCAAAGGATAAAAGTTTTTCAATATCTCCTTAAGTCTGACTCGATAACCAGTGTCAGTATATCCCTATAAGTCATAAGCTGGTTAGGTTCAACTTAGTGTATCTCCTGAAAGAATCTTTTTTTTTTGTTTGTTTGTTTTGGTGCCACATCCAGTTATGCTCAGGGTTTACTCCTGGCTATGCGCTCAGAAATCACTCCTGGCTTGGGGGACCATAGGACACCAGGGGATTGAACTGCGATCTGTCATAGGCTTGTGCTTGAGAGACAGATATTTTACCACTTGCACCACAGCTCCGGCCCCTGAAAGAATCTTAATACCATGGGGACAATCAAGTTTTTATCATATCTCAGCCAAGATCCCTTGAGCTAGTGAATAAAAATTTAATCTGATCATGGGCTGAAATTCCGAGAAGTCTGCAGGGATTCCTGATCACTAATTTCAATATTCTGCATAAGCAAGTTGCAAAACCATTACTGAACTGTATTTAATTGCCAACAGAACTATCTAAAAAGAAAGAAAAAATAAAATATTTGAAATTACATTATTTAGTGACTTCAGTCTCTCTTGGCTCTGGCTTAAAGTAAAATCACCAATTAATTATAAATATGGCTGATATATCTTGGCAGTCATTCACTAATGTCAATTAGTCTCTGACATTTTGGTACTCACTTTAGTAACTTCACAATCATATCTTTAGAAATTTAATATTTTCTATGAATTAAGTCACTATCATTTAAAAAAACTGACTTCAACATTTATTGGACCAAAGGAATAACCTAATGTCTTAGAGCACCTGTCTTTCAAGCATATGGTCACTAGTCAAAATCCAGGGTGCTCAACAAGTGCTTTGTATGATCCTTACTGTTCTGCTATTATCACTTGTGTGCACCAACTGAGAGTGATCTCAGAAAATTCTTGTGTATATGCCAAAAATATGGGATTACAGATCTCAGAGATCACCAAGTGATAAAAGCAGCACTAGCTGATGTATGATCCCTGGTATGCAGCACTGCTTGCTAAAAATAAGTACAAGCACCACAGTCAAGAAATCGTGCAGGGGCCAGAGAGATAGCATGGAAGTAAGGCGTTTGCCTTTGATGCAGAAGGACGGTGGTTCGAATCCCGGCATCCCATATGGTCCCCTGTGCCTTCCAGGGGCGATTTCTGAACATGGAGCCATAAGTAAATCCTGAACGCTGCCGGGTATGACCCAGAAACCAAAAGGAAGGAAGGAAGGAAGGAAGGAAGGAAGGAAGGAAGGAAGGAAGGAAGGAAGGAAGGAAGGAAGGAAGGAAGGAAGGAAGGAAGGAAGGAAGGAAGGAAGGAAGGAAGGAAGGAAGGAAGGAAGGAAGGAAGGAAGGAAGGAAGGAAGGAAGGAGGAAGGAAGGAAGGAAGGAAGGAAGGAAGAAGGAAGGAAGGAAAAGGAAGAAGGAAGGAAGAAGAAAAGGAAGGAAGAAGAAGGAAAAGAAAAAAGAGAAGAAAGAAGAAGAAGAAGAAAAGAAGAAGAAAGAAAAAAGAAAGAAGAAAGAAGAAGAAAGAAAGAAAGAAAAGAAAGAAAGAAAGAAAGAAAAAAGAGAAAGAAAGAAAGAAAGAAAGAAAAGAAAGAAAGAAAGAAAGAAAGAAAGAAAGAAAGAAAGAAAGAAAAGAAAGAAAGAAAAGAAAGAAAGAAAGAAAGAGAAAAAAAGAAAGAAAAGAAAGAAAGAAAAAGAAGAAATTGTGCTACTCCAGATCGTTTTATCATAAGTAACAATATTGTAGGGAAGGGGAACATGAAGCTTTGAAAAATATGATAAACCAAAAGCAACAATAACATAATTACAGAGTCCAAATAAAATGGCAATTTTTCCGTGACTCATATTTATTGCATATCAGTAATTATATGAGGAGGGAAATCACTAGATGTCATGATTAAATATATGCAATATATATATTGATATGCATACATCTATTAATGTATTTTAAATATAAAATGAATCACATATAAATTCATCCATGAATATAAGTGTAATGATTTATACTTATTTGGTAGATATCTCTATTTTCCTAGTTCATAGAATTTTAGTATTCTTTCTAAATCTAAAACTTCCTTTACTGTATCACAACCTAATTTTTCTTCTCTATTTTATTTATAAACCACTCACTAAATGACCTTCTTCCTTTCAAAAATACACGAACACATCATAATAATTTTATTCACTATCGAACTATAGAAACATATTCCTTTCGACCTATAGGCCAAATCAAAGTTTGTGAAACTATCTGAATCACAGCAGTCGTCACTTTTATACTCCTAATTTCCTCCCCATTTCTTACATGTTAAGTTTCCATTCATTCTCTCAGAGCTACCAGTTACTAGAGCAAATAAATAGTCTTTCACATGGAAAACAGGATTCTAGAATCTGATCTGTGTCTCTAGACTCAAACACTGTTAATCTGTTAGTAAAATAACTATCCTCCCTTCCTCATTCCCACTATGCGGTTCTTGACTCAGTCTTTTTATTTCTATTTCCATCTTCCTGGAATTCTTCTTCTCTATCTCCCTAGTTCATGCTTTTCTGTTTCTTTGTTTTTGTTCTTGGGGGACCAACTCTTGCCTATGTTAAGATTTACTTCTGCTCTGAGCTCAGGGATATCTCCTGGTAGGAGTCAGAGGCTTCTATGTGGTGCTGGGGATTAAAACAGAGGAGGACATTTGCCTACCCACTCTTTTATCACTCTGGCCCTCAAGCTCACTTTTGACTCACCTTAAGTCATACCTTTTTACCCCACGAGCTAAGCTAAGTTAGATCCTGTTTTTCTACTCCTGAAAATTCCCCATGACTGTTGCCAATCATGGCATGCTCCACACATTTTCTTGATAATCTACTTAAATCTAACACAATTTAAACTTTTTAATTTGAATGCCACTCTTGGAAAGATTGGTATTATTTATGTAACTAACTTATGTCAGTTTATCCATTAGCTAGATTATATCTAGAAAAAATGTGAAGTGGAAATTATCATGTTAGAGAAGTTAGTCAGGGTCAGAAAAACAAACACCAGATGTGCTTACTTATCTTTGCTATATAGTATAACAAGAGAATGTCTTGATACTGATTATGTAAATGAGAATGCCAACGAAGGATGTGATTAGGGCAAGAATGAGGAGGTAAGCTGATATTTGTTGAAGGTATTAGCATTTTGGGAAGATAGAGGAGAGGTAACTATGTATTTCCAAATTCTAAGGATCAACACAAGTTCATGTTCATATTACTGAACCTAATATACTTTTGTAAATGAGTTTGTTAAGGGTGGATGGAAGGAGGTAACTAAAGGTTATTGATGGAGCAACACTGACACAGGTGGTCGGTCTGGAGTTGGATCATTATTAAGGTTTTGTATGAAAAACTCAGTCCTTAAATTGAAAACAAAAAGAAGCATTAAGTGAGGGTATAAGTAGTGAATGCTTTGATCTGTAAAAGCTTATACTGGAAACTAAATGTAAATAGGTCAATAGAGAAACATACCTATCTCAAAATAAGTATCTGGATCTGGGGGTAGATTAATATTATTTTGGTGGTTTTTGGGTCACACCCGACAGTGCTCAGGGGTTATTCCTGGCTCCGTGCTCAGAAATTGCTCCTGGCAGGCACGGGAGACCATATGGGACACCGGGATTCGAACCAATGACTTCCTGAATAAAAGGCAAACACCTTACCTCCATGCTATCTCTTCGGCCCCAGGTAGATTAATTTTTAGTTAATTTATAAGGTTGGGGCTGGAGCAGTGTCACGGAATCTGCCTTGCTGGCACTAGCCTAGGACAGACCATGGTTCAATCCCCCCGGCGTCTTATATGGTCCCCCAAGTCAGGAGTGATTTCTGAGTGCATAGCCAGGAGTAACCCCTGAGCATCACTGGGTGTGCCCCCCCCCAAAAAAAAAGCAAAAAGAATTTTTTAAGGTTGAAGCAAAATGATGATTTTGAAAAACTAAGGCTCCAAGAAAGAGTGCTACAGTGAGGATATTAAACCAGCCATCAAAAAAAAACTGCAATACATGGAAAATATGAATATTCCTCAGAACACTTTAAGATTTAGAAAGTAGTTAATACATGTTCTTTGTTTTCTTGTGAAAGCTCAACCCTTGTTTAGCTTTCTCTAGGATATGCACACTTGGACATGTAGAAAGAATGCATAGATAAACATAAATTCATACAGTAATCCTGGCATCAGGTTCATGGCAAAAGTTTATCATTGGAAAGTCCTAGTCAACAGGAACATGTGACAAGATAATAGAGTAGGAAAACAGATGACAGATACATTGATAAATTATTAGAAAACATATGTGGAACATTTTTGTTTAGGTAAGCATTTATTAGTTGTATTTTGCAATTTATAAAGGGTTGATGTGCTGAGAAATAAGAATAATACAATTATTGATCAAGATAGGCAGTACCTGTGAAAAAGTCAATTTCTTTAACAACTAGTATAAAACGACCAAATCATTTTACTCGGTTTTGAATTTTCAGAAAATATAGAGTTATTCTTGCTTCTAAAGAATCGGGTAAAATATTTCCCTGGGTTTTCAGAAGAAAACACTTAAACAATGAGCAATTGCTTTAGCATAACATTTTGGATATATAGTATGATATCAAGAATAAGAAAGATATTTTGGAGTAGAATTTAAAAAAAGATCGCTTAAAAACCCCTGTTCATCTTAAAAGCAGCACAGGCATACATTCCCAAATACAATCACAATTATCTATTTTACTTTACATTTTGCATCTTACATCGCATGCTTCATTTCAGCCTTGAAGCGCAAACATTCTTATTTTCCAAAAAAATTTATCATTCATATCGAGGTTTTCTTCAGACAATACTTTACAAATAGTAAAGTACCACCCTCTACAGAGAAAACATTTTCCTTAAAAGTCAAATTACCCTCACACAAAGAACAGATAATACCTGTAGATTTATGAAAGATTACAAATTAATGGACATTCAAAGAAAAAGCATATAAATTTCATTTGTGAAGGGGAATCAGGCGATGTTTCCTTCATCCTTCGACCCCGATCGACTTCTCAGTAAAATGCTTCCACTTTGCACCCTTCAGGTTCAGTTGTTCAACCGGTTACAGTTAGTTAGATTAGTAATCGGTTGAACAACTGTAACTAAAGAGTACAGATTGACTGCGAGGATGTCTAGGGTTTCCTAGTTGTGGTCAGCAGAGCTCTGTCCTCTTCAGTGTGTGCCAGAATGACTGAAGCAAGATACATTCATTCAGGAGAAACCCATTAGGCATTGATTCCACATCTAAAACATGCCTGTTATTGTGGCTAAAGTACTGAGAGAACTTCAGTAAATATTCTTATGTCCAAATGCTAGTGAAAGTGAGATAATGGATGCTATCAGTCAACAGAAAAATTTATTTGATATATAGCTACAAAATCTTTAATGAGGAAAATTTACTGAAGGGAAGTAACTCCCACAAATCACAGATGTCTCACTCAAATGAACATTCAATTATTCGAACATTATGTGACCTTTATATGGGATTTTATTATGTCAAACACAATTTTTAATCAATAACATGGCATCATGTAAAAGCCTGCCTTATAAATCTACAAGTAGAGAACTCTCACCTATTAGGCCCCTCCTTGATATTAATTTGGCTACTTTGCAAAACTCATTGTTTCAAGTGCCAGATGTTTATTTATTATAATCAATGCAGCATTAATTATATGTAGTCCATTTTTATGCATTTAATATTTATTGCATGTAAAGTCTTGCATTAAAGTATATCTAGTCATTTTGTCATCTTTATTTTGAAGATGTATTTTTAAATGTTCCAGCATTGACTAAGAAGTTCAAGTTGCCTTCACTATACTTAGAACTGGATAAAACTGGAGGACAGCTGAGTTTCTACTTGCAGAGAATCCACTAATTTACTGAGTAATTTTGTTACAACGAGCATGCCCTAGAAGTCAATATTCTCTGTTTTTCAAGAAATATTTTTTCAACTTAAAATGGATTATCAGTGAAGACAAAACATGATTCTAAGAGCAAGTCATTCATTAGATCCTAAATCTGGTTTTAAAAGAAACCTCTCAAATGTAGACATAGTAACATTATATAAACATAAAAGTATTAAAAGCTATAATACATGCAAAATGAGAATTAATAAAATTATGGATCCAGATAGTTCAAAATTTTTTCTTTGAAATATACAGTGCCATAGCAGATTTATTTTAATTACTTAAAACTGTATAACTTAATATTCCAACTACAGATATTTATCAAAGCTGTTTAAAACTAGGCTTTCCTTATTTACAAAAGGCAGTTTTTATAAGACGACTATCAAGAATAAACACACACACACACACACACACACACAAGAAATGGAAACCTTTCCTTTTCTAGTAATTTGCCAGAATAAACTGCCTGTATGTTGAACACAGCTGTTTCAGTGTGAGATTTTTCCCCTTTTTTTCCATCTCTTCTTTTTTTCATTTCTTTCAGTCTTAATACTGACTTTGATTTTGTGTCATGAATTAGGTGAATAAAAAAAAATTACTCCCACAGATTCATCTCCCAGTTTAGTAATCAAACCTTTACCTGCAGCCACATAGATAAGTGCCCCATTACTTCTGTCAATTACACACAAATAAAATGTTCTGCTACTTCTCTTGCCACATTTCTTAAATTAAGGAAACTACAGATCCAGCTGGGAGACACTTACAAAGATAAAGTTGGAAGTAGGAGGCAACTTTTACTTTGTAAACACCGGAAAAAGTCTCTTACTCCTTACACTTCTCACTTTTAAACCATTAAAATTTATATTTTTCTCATAGAACTTATTTTTGTTTTAAAAGAGAAACAAAGAAAGTTTTGGGGGCTATGACATCCAGAGGTTCTTGTGGACTTAACTTTTTTTTATAAACAACAATACTGTAAAATCAGATGTTTTTAATACTTGAATAATTTAATACATAACTTTCTCAGAGACTTGCTGAGTTGCTGATGCTAATAGGTGTATTTTATCCTTGTTTGCATTCTGTCAGGAATTGGACACAAAACCTGACATACCCAATGATGTTTATTAATCCTAACAGATAGACAGTGCTTTGATAGGATAATATTTTATAGAATAATGTTTGGCATTAGTAGAGACCACTAGTACCTCTACATACCTACTCATGGGATCAACTATTCAAAAAAAAATGGCAGGTGTTAATGATAAACATCAGGCTCTGAAATCAAGTGGCCTATAACTAAATCTTACTTGCCAGAAGTTGGGTAAGTGAGAAAAGTAAGACAACAGTCTACCAATATCACAGCATAACTTGAATATTAAATATTATAGGTGTGTATTTGATTTATCTGGAAACCCAGAGTTTCATCTATGATACGTTTCCAAATTTATCTGATAAATTTTTTAACCTCAGAAATACACAATTCAAGATCTCTAGACACCTGTTCTTGAAGGCTTGCCAAGTTGCTTTTCAGGTTATATTTACTTGATTATGAATAATTCTCTTCACTCAAACTAATCCTTATCATAGAAGCTTATTTATTATTTTGGTTTTGTTTTTCTTACAGTTATTCTCAGAGCCAGGTGAGGTGTGCTGGGGGAGATGAGGATTTCATGGTTATTTGTGTTTCCAGTTATTCTAAATACTTTAGATCTGCAAATAACAAGATCAATGACTAAGTTTTCCTTAGTTTAAGGAAAACTAATCTGACATGGGTCAACTTCCCCAAGGGGAAAATATTGCTTTTTATTTTTGTTATTTTTTCTTAAAAAAATTGTGTTTTCATAACCGAAAGTACTTTGAGGAAGTAAGGAAATGTATCTCATACATTCAGTTAGGCACAATTTTTTTTATTTGTTTTGGGGGCCAAACCTATGGTGTTCAAACCTTACTCCTAGCTCTATACTCAGGGATCATGTCTTTAATTATTATGGAGACAATACGTGGTATCAGAGATTGAACCTGGGTTGACCAAGTGCATGGCAAGCTCTTACCTTCTCTCTACTATTTCTCCAATATCCGCACCATAATTCTCAGAAGTCTTTACTCTGAAAAGAAGATCTTACCGTCTTCTTATGGATCTTCTTATGTTGGTTCAAAGTCTAGCACTGATGCTAAGAAGTTTGTATTAACAGAAGTTTCTGTTATATATATATATATATATATATATATATATATATATATATATATATATATATATATAAAGAAAGAATCTGAAGTTTGATGGGAAAAATGGTAGGCTAAGTCCAAGAGCTTGCTACTCTGTCCAGATAGCAAGAAACTTATTAATGATTAGAAAAAAATGGAGATTACAGATGAACTTTCTCTTTGGGAACAAATTTAATTTCCAAGTATTCTTGTTGAGATATCTAACTGCATCTGAACAGAAATATTAGCCCAGTTGCAGTCCTAGAACTTCAATGCTCCAGGCATTTCATCTCTGTAAATGCTACAATTTCCTTTTGCCCCTTTCCTCCTGAGAAAAGGAACATGACAAGAGAGAGAAGAGTGAGAGGCAGCTTCTAATTGGGAATCACTTGGAGGGAAGCAAAAATAAAATAAAAAAAAAAAGCATGAGTAGCTTGGAACCTAGCACCAGTTTGTTACAAATAAAGGAAGTAATAACCATTAGTATAATGAGAACACAAATCCCAAAGCTCACTTACTTTCCACTGAGCTCTGCAGGAGAATTTGTAAGAGAAATATGGGGGTTGGGGGAACTCTAATAATATACAGTAGGTTTATTGGTATCTGTCCATATGCACAGTATGGCAATAAATGTTTTGGCGATTATGAGGGAGAGATGTGCTTTATTTCTGTGACTTTGATCCTGGATGAGAAGGGGCTAAATACGTGCATGTGAATAGTACATTATAAACAATTAAATGATGCATCAGAATTATGCTGGCTCTGTACAGAGGCAGTGGGAAGAACTCAAGTAAAGGTTTTGAGCCAGAGTGAAGCAATTATATTTATGGGGAAGTCAGCTAAGTTATTTTAGCTGAAAGGAAGATCTGTAGCTGCAAAATACAGGATGGGCTTATATTCACTTATTATTATTTTTGGTCCTGTGGTGCTCAAGGTTACTCCTGGATCTGCACTTGGGGTCCTGATGTTATTCAGGGAACCATATAGGGTGTTGGATATCAAACTCGTTTGGCCATATGCAAGACAGATATTCTACCTGCTATACCATCTCTAAGATCCCAAAGGGACTTAAAATTTAGTTTGCAAAGAATAAAGTTAAAATAATTCTTCATTTAAAATATGATACAAGAATCAACAAAGGCTATAAAATCTTCATTTCTTTAGCTAATTAACTTAAAATAAATGTGGAGATCTTGCAAAGAATAGAATCCTACACACTTAATTCTATGTCTATTATAGCCTTATCATTAAAAATTTCATTAGTAATAAAAATTATACTTGTTTGCACAAGAGAAAAGACTAAAGTAATAAAAGATAATATTTAACATATCACTATTAAAATAAATAAGATCCAGTACAATAATATATTTATAAAAATCAATACTGTTATTATAAATTTGATAAATTTTTATATCCTAGATAGAATATAAAATCTATTAGAGAATCCATGGGAAAATTTGTCTCATTTATATAGTCCAAGTGCTATGCTTAAGATGCAGCAAACTTTCTATTTAATTTCTATTTTTATATTAAAATTAATAAACCCTACTATAAATTGTCCTGCAAAACAATGGCTTGACTGACTGGAGCCTATTGTGGAATTCTGAGTCTCAGCTGTATGATAAGTATTTCACTTGGTTTAATAATTGATATGACAAATAGCTTAGCAAGGAAACATAACTCCACACACAGTAGAGTAAGACATCGAAAGCTGAAAAGTCATTTTCCCTTACTCATAGTTAATATGTGTCAAGGACTCCAAATCAGGATTATTACTAACTGGATCTGTTGTCTCTTCACATTCTCTGGTGTCTTCTCTAAGGTTACTGAAGTAAAGATTCACTTCCACTCTGCTGCTCTTGTGCATTAAGTATGAAGTGTCTCACACAGACAATCATTTATGGGTGTTTTACCAATTTTCTTAAATAAACCCTTATTAAGTACATTTGGAAAGTTCTCTGCATTCTAACAGATCTTCCACCTAGGATCTGTGAGTATTCTTGATAATCTTTTTTTAATTAATAAGCTATTCTTGATAAAACTTAATTTTGTCACAGGAATTTTTCTAATTACATTTAATATCATTACTATAATGTTTTTACCCTGAAGCATTTTTCTTATTCTAAAAATAAAGTAATTAAGATGTTCATTTATTTTGTCAGGCTGTAAATACATTTTTTGTTGCATAACCTTTCAATTCTTTCTTCCTACTTTCATCTTTATTTTCCACTCCTTTCAAATTGGCTACATATTTTCTCCCACTAATTCTGAGGAAAAATGTTTGAGACTTTCCCTGGCTGGAAATCACAATTAGAATAATATAAAGTCATCTGCTACAACCTACCTGTTTCGTTTGAGTTTTTAATCTAATATAAACTCTATTTTCTTATCTTCATCAATGTCAATGCTTGATTATTGTAGGAATTTTTTCAATATAAGTATGCTATAGATGTTAATATACTATATGTGTACATATAAATACATATATACTTTAGTATACATAATACATCCTTTTTTTAATTTTTGGGTCACAACTGGTGACACTCAGGGGTTACTCCTGGCTATGCGCTCAGAAATCACTCCTGGCTTGGGGGACCGTATGGGACATTGGGGAATCAAACACAGATCCATCCTGAGTCAGCCACGTGCAAGAAAAATGCCCTCGTACTGCACCATTGCTACACAAAACAGATGCATAATACATTTTAATACACTACACATTTCCTACTTTTGCATATTATGGGTCTTACTTCTTGTTGAAAATTTACCAGGAAGAAGTGTTTTGGAAAAGTTACAAAGGATTAATCTGCTAATGTTTTATTAAGAATTCTCATAAAAATTTTCTTGGCTAAGTATGGAGAAATAGACAAATCACGTTATGATTACTTGTAAACATTATCTACTCATGTACTCTTTCACTAGCTCGCATATTTGACTTTAATTTCCTTTACTGATTATGTCAAATAAAATATATTTCTAGAATTTTTTCAAAAAGTTTCCCAATTATTTCATACTTTGTTTCTGATACTTGACACCTGCTTGGCATCATTCAGATTGTATAGAAACTGACTTTTTCTATGGATTTTAGGGATTAACTATCAGATTTCTGAAATAGCACCCGGTATCTTGGATCAGCAATATAAAATGATATTTCTTTTTAGCACCATCTGTTACTACCATGTTCATTCTCTTTTCAGGGCCATAAACTTTTCTTGTCTTCATAATATAAAGTATCTCATTTTAGAAGTCTTTGTCTTTGATTTCTCTTTCTCACTCTTTACATAAAAAAGGACATAATTGTGATTAGGGGGATGTGACTCATGGTAAAGTAAAAGCCTAACATATAGAAAATTTGTGCTTGAATATCACTCAAAAAAGAATAGTCATACAAATAATATATATATATATATATATATATATATATATCCAACTTTTAGTTCTGCAAATGCAAAGAATTGTAAACTGTTGATTAAAAACCCTACTACTAACAACAGAGAATGACCCACTGAAATCACCTTGGCAAAATTCAATAATAAAAAAATGTACATGCATTCGATCTAATAAATTCTAAGCTATTTAAAAAATATCAGCCCTTGGTTTGACCCCTCACACCTCACTAGGTGTGAGCCCTGAGCACAGAATTAAAAGTAATCCCTGAGCATGGGTGGGTGCTCTCCCTCCAATAAAGAACCAACTAAGTGGATAGTATACACATAGTTGCCATACATAGATGGAATACATATGAGATATAGAATCATGTTATGAAAAACAGAAATTTCAATGTTATTTATAATTTTAAAAATAAAAAATAGTTGACATGGTAAAATTTGACTCATAATTTATATGCATGTGTGTCAATCTTTGAGTTTTGATACTTTTAACATTACAAAACCATTGTATTCATAAAATAAAGTTTTGTAATTACCATATTTATATGCAAAAACTTTCCTATAAATGTTTAAATATGTGGGTAGAAGAGATAATACAGTGGGTAGGATGCTTGCCTTGCATGAGGTCAATCTGGATTTGATCTTTGGCATCCTATATGAGCTTTCAAGACCACCAGAAATGATTCCTGTATGCAGATCCCAGAGTAAACTCTAAAAACTACTGGGTATAATAACACCCCCCTGCAGAAAAAAAGAGTAAAGTACTGCTTCAACTAATGATGTGTCCTAATTTAGTTTATTATGGGGTAATTGATAACATAAAATATAAAACATAATGAGTCAAAACAAAATGAATTTATAGCACCTAAGTGATTATTAACAATAAAATAAACTGTGTAGAAATTAGTAATATCTAGTTTTAAAAAGTAACTAGAGGGGCCTAGAGAGAAAGAAAATGAGAACAAAGATGTTGTTTGACTTCCATATGACCTGGCCCGGTTTCATATCTGGCACTACATATGACCTCACAAGCACTAAGTGTGATCTCTGAGCAAAAGTCACCACTAGCCCCTGAGTTTCAACAAATATGGTCCATCAACCCGAGGGGAGGGGAAGGAGGAGGAGAAAATGGATGAGGAAGAGGTGGAGGAGGAGGAGTTAAAGCTTCTACTAGATGATGAAAGAGTTGATTTTAGCAACCTTTACTCCCTTTTCTAAAGACTCAGAGCAGGAATAATTGTTTAATTACACTTACTGTTCCTTTAAATATGTTTAGGGTGAAGCATAGCCCTGCCTCCAACTGCATTGAATAAACTCAGTATCTCTAGTGAAGTGAGATCTGTTTCCCTGGGTTACACAGCCATTTACTTAGATTTTAACAAATTTCTATGAAAGATTTGTATGGCTTGTGCTTACTGTATTGGCAAATATGCAGCACCTTTCTGTATCTTACAGTTTTATCTATAAAACATGGGTATTAGTAGATGCTATCTACAAGTATTTATATGAATTTAACATTTATAATTTTTAATTTCTCTAGATGATTTGAGAATTATAAGATAAGGCTAGTCTTTAAAATATAAATAAAAGGGCTTCTCATTACATTTAATATAAGCATTGCAATTGTACTATCTTTGTATCATATATTGGCACAAGATTAGTGCTGTTTCTTAAATAACTAAGCAAGCTGACTTAGAAACAATTTTATGATGTTGATATTAACCTACATTCTGTTTGCACACAGAATCTTTTAATTCCATCTAGAATGCTTTAGCTATTTTTTAATTCTATTACAAAACATTCTGTATAATTTAAAGCATAAGATAATCTACTTACATGTAAATATTTATGCATTCTTAGACTAGACTGAAGGATTATTTATTTAATATATAGGAGGCCAGGAATCAAGGTCAAGTGATAAAACATATCCTTGCAGAATCAAGACCCTGCATTTGATCCCCACAACCACCTGGCCCCTTGAGCACTGCTGGATGTAGTCATGTAAGCCCTTAAGCATCAAACAGTTTGAGAACTGCCAGATCTGAGTACCATTTAGGGTACATCTACACCATTAAAAATAAAACTATATATAGGAGCCAGCGAGGTGGCGCTAGAGGTAAGGTGTCTGCCTTGCAAGCGCTAGCTAAGGAAGGACCGTGGTTCAATCCCCCAGCGTCCCATATGGTCCCCCCAAGCCAGGGGCAATTTCTGAGCACTTAGCCTGAGCATCAAACGGGTGTGGCCCGAAAAACCAAAAAAAAAAAACTATATATAAATATTACTGTTTAAATATCTTCAATATCTAGGAAATTACTTTTTATCAGCCCATTACAACAGTCTGTATTTTGAGTAAATCAATGTCTTCAATATCTAAGAAATTAATTTGGATAATTCCAACATACTGATCTTTATAAAAATAAAATAAATAATAACAAAATATTGTTTGCTCAAACATTGTATAATTTAATTTACATAATTCTGAAGCACGATTAGAAATCACATAAATTCACAACTGGATTTATTTTGTACCATTTCTATTAAAATCTGTTTTGGAGATAATCCTACTATCATCATTTAGCATTGATAAAAAAAAAATTTACCAGTAACACAGAATGTGTTGTGAGAAGCGCCTTTTATTCTTGGGGATAAAATCTTTTTATCTTTGCTTTTATTAAATTCAAACCATAGATGGATGATGTGTGTTATCACAGACATAGAATGAAGGAAAGTGTTTCCCAGATTTCATTTTCTCCCAGCTGCTAAATCACATTAATTGCATTCAGTCATTTAATCCTCATTTTTGCTATCCTTCTAACATCGAGCCTTTATTATGACCTTGAGCACATCTCAATTTCTGTGACCTCCACATGGAACAAGTGCCCATGAGACAGACACAGAAGTTGGAGCATTCATGCTGTCTCAGAGATCAACAGCTCGAGAGAAAGGCTGAGACCTTGAGAATCATGTGAATTAACAACCCATATTATGACTCACTGTCATCCTATCATTATTTTTATAAATATTAATTGTGAATAAAGTACATTAAAATCAAATTTTGTATGCATGACACAGTCCTGATTTTCTAAAGTAATCTAGCATTCCTAAAGTGATAAAATTAAATGTAATTCTTTCAAAAATATTTTAAATAAAAATAGCACAATCTTCTAAGTATTTTATGTATATAGAATCATGTAATTTTCAAACCATCCTACTTTATCTTTACCTTGAGGTTGAATTCTCTGTTACTATATTTAAATATATGAATTATAATTTTAGTGAGCATATAAATCTTCAGAAAATATTGTGGGGAAATTGCCAATTTTCTGACCATCAGCATATTCATGATTCAATGCAGTTGGTTAGGGATAAGTGTGAAAAAAATCTAGTATTACAATCTCTGTATTTAAGTGGTTTAAGTACAAATCAAATAGGACATTAGGTCACACTATTTCCCATGATATTCCCATTTACCTTCAATGACTCTTTGGTGATGTTCAGGTGCTAAACATCCCATTTTTATTAAATTCAGAATAAGAATAATTATTTTATTTTAATAATTTTCTTTATCTTCCTCTAAAATTCAATCAAACTAGGGCCTGAGAGATTGTACAGAACTTTCTCTAAGGCACTTGACTTGCATACAGCTGACATGGGTTCAATCCCCAGCACCCAAATAGTTTCCTGTACCTTGTTATGAATGATCCTTGGGTAGAACGTCAGGAGTAAACCCTGTGCATTACTGGTATAGCCCAAACCCAAGTAAATAATTTTTGGGGGGCACACCCGTTTTGCTCAGGGGTTACTCCTGGCTATGCACTTAGAAATCTAGGGGGACCATATGAAATGCCGGGGATCAAAACCAGGTCCATCCTGGGTCAACCGCATGCAAGGCAAACACCCTACAGCTGTGCTACCGCTCTGGCTCCAAATAAGTAACTTTAAAGCAAAAATAAAATTGAATAAAAGTAAACTAGATTGGTATGTTTGCATTGAAAATTGCTTCAATTGTGTCCTCTGAATAAAAATGATAGTACTACTTTTTGATAATCATATCTATCCTTTAATAATAAACATCTAACAATAAGGAAAAACATTTTGATAATTTTTCAAGTATCCTGAGAGGGAAATGTTCCACAATCCATTCTTAATTTAATATCTGTTTAAGAAAAATTACAAACTTCAATGTTATATCTAATATTGTCAGAAATTTCCAGAAAATGCTGTCACATACTTTAAAAGAAAAATGATTAAGAATTCACTTTCATTAATGATCTAATAAAAGAAAAGTTTGATTTCTTTAGTAGACACATAAGCTTAAAATAACACCCATATTATAAATATAATGCCAGAATGTTATATATAATATTATAATGTATATTATTCTACATTATAAATATAGAGGCAGAGAGAGAGGCACTGGTACAGAGCAATTCCTTTGCAAGATGCTAACCTCAGTTTGACCTTTGGCACTTCACATGGTCTCCTGAACACAACCAGGAGAGACCCTTCATCAAACACAAAATCAGGATTAAAACTAGAGCACTGCTGGGTGATACCTTCCCAAATAAATATAGAGTCTGTTAAATATTGAGAAAGTTATTGACTAAAAACCATTCCATTTTCTTATATCTGTAGAGGCACATATTGTTTTCATACTATGAAAGATAAAAATAATCCTTTTTATTTGGTCTATGGATTTATTATTTCAAAGTATAGCAAATATTATACTCCATGTTCACTGCAGCACTACTCCAAATAGCCAATATGTTTGTGCCCCAAAACACGCACATGGATAAAGAAAGAAACACACACACACACACACACACAACACACACACACTCTAGAATGCTCAGTTAAAAGAACAGAGGCAATCATGAAATTTGCTGCTACATAAATGGAACTAGAAACCATTATTCCAAGCAAAGTTTCTCAGAGAGAGAGGGACAAATAATTATTTCACATATGTGGAATAAATAATCGTAGTAAAAATTTAAAATACCCAGTAACATCCCCTAAGAATAGGCCTGTAGGACTGAATTTGCCAGAGGAATTAGGTGGGGTTATGAGCAAAGACAATGTGACATCATGAGAGAGATGCTGGCACTATGGTGGTGGCATGGTGTGATCATTGTGTGACCAGAACACTATTAACAGTATTCATATTTTAAAACATATATAAATAAAAATAATGCAAAAGTGTTTCATTTCCTAGTAATAAAATGGAGGTATCATTTTCAAGCTCTTTTGAAAGGGATCAGCAATGTCTTTGAAAGGAATCCAAATTAAGACACACCTCTCACTGTTCTTACAACTAGAGCTGTTCCTTGTAGAATTAAAAAGGTCTGTTGTTTACAGATTTGCAAGTAAAGGAGGACTAAAATATACATGGGCATTATTGAATGGGCTATTTCAATTATTTCAAGAACCAGACTGAATCATTGTTTCCAAACAATGGAATCTTTCTATACCTGAATCTTTAGTGTGCTAGTCAAGATTTTTATCAATAGACTTTCCAGGGGTGGAAAAAAGAGGCTTTGATTTGTAGGACCTGATAATTTCTGTGATGTAAGCACCATTGACTCAATTCATTTTAAGCTTACAATGTAAAACCACTAAATATAGAACCAGGAATTAATGAATATATTATTGTTTGCTATTTCTAACACATAGGTACATGTCAAGAACAGAAGTAATAGCAAAATACTAAAAAATTATAATTTTTCAAATGTAGGTTTCTTTAGCTCTTTATATAATTTATTTAACTAAAGTTTATATAATAATGACTATTCACCTTTTCTTCCAATTTCTAAAAACTGTTGGCACTCACAAAAGAGTACTGTTTCCAGCTTCTCCTTGTAAACCTTAGCAAATTTCTCACATGTTGACCCATTACAGACTACTGACAGAATTTAGAAACAAATATATTAAATTTTATTGTTTGATAAAAATAATTTAAGTTAAAAGTTTTATAACAGAGGCCAGAGTAATAGCATAGGGTAGGATGATTATCCTGTATACAACCTACCCTGGTTCAATTCCCAGCATTCAAAATGGACCCCATATGCCCCAAGAATAATTTCTAAGTGCAGAGCCAGAAGTAACCCCTGAGTACCTCTGGATATGGCCCCAAATATATATAAGTGTTATAATATGAATGCACAATTTAATCTACTGTTTTGTCTCAATGCTTTAATTTAAATGAGATAATAATATTCAATTTCAATTTTAAGAGAAACTCAGTGAATAAGCTTATACAACTACCCTTGAGACTTGCCTTGATTGACCAAGCAAGTGGAAGAAAAGATAAACAAATGGGACTACATTGAACTGAAAATCTTTTCACCTAAAAGAAAATGGAGACTAGGAGACAAAAACTACCCATGAAATGGGAGAAATTATTTGCCCAATACCCATCTGATAAGGGGTTAATATCTAAGATATATAAGGCACTGGTAGAGATTAACACTATTCACGGAGGCCAAAATCTGGGAACAAATCAAGTGGCCAAGAACAGGTGAGTGTTAAAGAAATTGTTGTGCATCCACACAATGGAATATTAAACAGCTGTTTGGAAAAAATGACATTATGAAATTTGCTTATACATAAATGAATATGGAAAATATTATGCTAAGCAAACTGCATCAGAGGTAGAGGGAGAGACATAAAATTATCACATCATTTCTAGTATATGAATAAAAAATAGTATGGTAATGATATCCAGAGAGAATAGAGATGAGGGCCAGAAAGACCCTACCATGGTTAGATGCTTGCCACAAATAGGTAATAGAATGCAATTAGGACAGAGATGCTACCACTAAGCAATGATAGTTGGGAATTACCACGCTGGTCAAGAACTGAAAACTGAAAGATGATAAAGTAGATGCATGATACCCCTTCAGTTACAATATTTAGCAAGCCACAGTGTCTAAAAGGAATAAAAGGAAAAGAAAGTAAGCAAGAGAGAGCAAAAAAGAATGTATGTGTGTGTCTACTGAGAGACAGAGACAGAGACAGAGAGATGTAAAAGAAGCAGAAAGGGAAGAGGGCAAGGAAGAGGGCAGAAAGAAAATTGGGGCATTGGTGATGAGAAATGTACACTAGTGAAGCATGTTGTACATTGTATGACTAATGTACATACCACCTGTATTATGGTAATCCAAACACTTTGTAAGCCACAATGTTTAAATAAATTAATTTTAAAAAATCTAAAATATCATAAAGAAATTGCTTACTTTATAAAAACTGAGGCCAGAGCGGTGATACAAGCAGTAAGGTATTTGCTTTGCATGTGCTAACCTAAGACAGACTGCAGTTCGATCCTCTGGCGTCATATATGATCCCCCAAGACAGGAGCGATTTTTGAGTGCTCCTAATAGCCAGGAGTAACTCCTGAGCATCACTGGGTGTGGCTCAAAAAGCCAAAAAAAAAAAAAAAGAGTAAAAATGAAAAAAAGACTTGTCCTGAAAACCACTGCAGTTATAACCTAATTCATTTTCAATTCTAAAATTAAAAACTTCATGAAAATGTTGCAAATAATTAAAATCTTCTCTGACTAGTTCCCTAGGATAACCATAATAGAAGCCTATTTATAGTTTTCCTGTAGCTTCTAAGAGCCATCACAGAGCATACCAAAACAGAGGTCTTCTCATTATCATCTGTGAACATCACATTTATTCTCCATTTGAAAGTTGTTTCTCTGTCACACATTTATTCACTTGCAGTTCTCAATTTTTAATTTTTATAGAAAATTGTAGACTATATACATATTTTATACAAATATATATGTAAATTTTACGTGATTTTTGCATGTGTTTGCTTTTTTTGTTTGAGGGCCATGGTGGAAGTGTTCAGGTCTTACTACTCACTTTTAATTCAACAAGCATACTTGGTTGTGGTTGGGGATCATATGCAATGCCCGAGATCAAAGTAGGATTAGCGTCATGCAAGGCAAGCACTTTAACCCTGTACTGTCTATCCAGTCAAAACTGATACCCTTTTGGCCTACAAAATCAGAATACCTAAGAATTGGAGTCCAGAAATCTGCTTTTAAACAAAGGTCAGATGATTGTAAGATCTTCAAAATTTCAAGACCAATCGATTTGCTGAGTATTAAATACATATAGCAAAACTAAAAAAAAATCACAAAACACAAAATCTTGTAGTTTAATAATACAACACTATAACTAGTTATCTCTGTACTAAATGCTATAATATAATATTACTTAGCATCAAATCAAAAAATAGACTGATGATTAAAAAAGCAAACTGAAGAAAACATTTGCAAAATATGCACCATTTACAGATAAAATACTTTGATCTAAAATAGATTTTAAAACTAGAAAACATGTATCCAATTTTTTAAAAATTGGTAGACTTTAAAAGACACCTCAGTAAAGGATATATATGTGGCAAATAAACTTGGTAAAGATGCTTTATACTATATATTTCAGGGAAATGCAATTTTAAAAAGATACCATGACAAAATGATCAGAAAGCACAAAATCCAGATCACTAACAACAACAAATACTGGGATATAGAACAATAGAAATTCTCAATCATTATTGACAGAAATGCAAAATGGAGCAACGTTTCTGAAGAGAGTTTGGTGATTTCTTATAGAAATAAGATTATGTTCTATATCATTATCTATATCATTGCTTATCTAATGTATACAACTAGAGAGTTGTAATTGGCAAAACTTGTAGGAAGCAAGTATGATGTCTTAGAGTGAGAGACATGAATATTGATTAGTAAACATAGACATCTTCAAAGGCTAAGCCAAGTGCAGAGGGAGGAAGTTGCTTCTTGTTTCATTTTGCTGCTTCTCGAGATTTAATGACAACAGTGACTGAAATGAGTTATATAGGAGCCAATTACAGCCCTTAATAAGGCTGTACTTCTTTCTAATAGAATCTCCATAATTCAATAAAAGTCACTTGCCCTCTACAGAAAGGTGGTTGTCTTAGCACTTCATATTGTATTGAGATTCTAATCAAACAGGATAACTTAAATGAGGTGGGAAAGTAACAGTATTAACTCTAAGAGAAATTGCTTTAAGAACAAGGGAATAAGCAACGGTCTTAATATAGGGTAGTATCACTTTGTTTTAATTTTTTTATTTAAAAAATTGGTTGGGTTTTGGGTCACATTTGGCAGTGCTCAGGGATTATTCCTGCTTCTGCATTCAGAAATTACTCTTGGCAGTACTCAGGGGATCAAATGGGATGCCAAGGATTAAATCCTGGATTGGCCTCCTACAAGGCAAATGCCCTACCCATTGTAGTATTACTCCATCCCCTCAACTTTTAATTTTAAATTAGAAATTTTTAATCTCGTTTAAATTCAAATTAATACTGTTTGATCTGATTTTTACAACCTACTGCAGATCCTTATATACATCATTCAAGTTGAAGTGTAAATTATAAAAGCACTTATTTATCAGTGTTATTCATTTTTTTCTATTGTTAGCTGGTAACAGTTGAAATTGTTCTCTCATAATACTTACTGCAGGCCTAGGCTTAAAATTCCATAATAGGGTCCGAAGCAGTTAGGGCAATTGCATGCTGCCAACATGGGTTTGATCCCAAGCTTCTCATATGGTCTCCCAAGTCTGCCAGGAGTGATTTCTGAGCACAGAACCAGGAGGAACCCCTGAGTGCCACTGGGTTTCTCCCCCCCCCCCAAATAAAAATAAATAAAAATCCATAACAAATATATGAAGAATAGGTGCTATGGAGTCTCAGTACCTAAACCTACTTTTTGTTTGTTTGTTGTTGTTTTTTTTGTTTATTTTATTTTTGGTTTTTGAATCACAGGGGTTACTCCTGGCACTGTGCTCAGAAGTCGCTCCTGGCAAGTTCCAGGGACCCTAAATCTATTTTTATTGATATTTCAATTAGTAACATGATATTAGAAACTACTACTTAATATATACTGCGTTTTAGACTTTATTAGAAATATTTAACATATATGAATTTATTTAATCTACTTACCAATCTATTGAGACTGATACAATTATTTTTTTCATATCATCATAAGAAAACAGAAATTGTAAAGTTTTTTGTAGACTGGTACATATCTCCTATGTTAGTGAACTTTACTGCTTCACTCTGTCCCCACTAAAACTGACATTCAAACACTGAAAAAGAAAACTACACTGAAATTATATTTTGAGGAAATAATTTTAAAAACAGACTCCTCAAAAATTATGGTACAATAAACTCTAACACAGTACAAAATATTGCAAATATTTCCACCCTAAACAAAATTTGAATCTTCTAGATAATGCATCACTAACTGCTGAGGAGACTTGGGATTAAAACCTTCCTGTGTGTCTTCACATTCTCAACACAAGTCACACACAATGAGATGCATCTCTGCTTACAGCAGCAAAACAAACAATACATCACAACCTTGAAATCCAAAGTAAGCTCAGTCACTGACAGTCCATTGAGGGGGCTGTACATTGAAAATACGATTAAACAAGTCACCATCATTGTTTAGAAAATAAGGCTTTTTGCAATAGGCTTTAAAACTCCCATGCCCTATAATTAATATTCATTTATTTATAAGCCTTTGTGTATAACATACTACTTTAAGATATAAATAAGGCAGAAAAAAAGACACCATGACAAATATCAGAAAATTGCTTTCATGTCATGTCTTTTCTTTTGACGTAAATAAGATGATTTTATCATATCAATCTGTGATGAATGTTTCAGTCTCTAATACAAGATTTAGTTTATATATATCTTCCTGGGGAGATAAAAAAACAAAAATTTAAAATAATTTAGATAGGAATAAGGCCAAAGCATATTGCTTCTAAAAACCTAATCTGTTCTTTTAAATATTTTACAATTTTTAATGCTATAAATTTTCCTTTTTTCTAATAGTGTCTGTGTGGTTTTGGGCCACACTTGGTGATGTTCAAGGATATAACTCCTGGCTCTGCACTCTGAAATTATTCCTGGTGGTGATGGGGACCTCTTAGAAATCCAGGAATCAAACTCAAGTTAATAGCAAATCAACGGCATCCCATATGGTCCCCTGAGCCTGCCAGGCGCGAATTCTGAGCGCAGAGCCAGAAGTAACTCCTGAGCACTGCCCGGTGTGATCCAAAAACCAAATATATATAATATATATATATATTGTATATATAGGATTCATTATATATCAAAAAATAAGTTTACATATTGAATATTTAATCTTTTCTCCTCAGATGTCATAGTCATTTAACTTGAATATAATTATTTTATAAAAGGAAAGATGCAGACAGGATATGCATGTAGGCACCATGTGCATTGTCCTGGGAAGCACATGCATGGATAATGGCATCTTGAGGCACATAATGAATGCCCAAAGCTATGAACTGTACCAACTTGGCATAAGGGATAGTTCTAGATAAATCAAATATTTTGGGTCAAATTTCCCTTTTTTAATATCTTTGTATAAACACTGTGTTTACAAACATGATTGTTGTTGGGTTTCAGTCATAAAAAGAACACCCCCCTTTATCAGTGCAACATTTCCATCACCAATGCCCCATCTCCATCCCCCCACCCCCCGCCACCTGTATTCAAGACAGGCTTTCTACTTTCCTCACATATTGACATTGTCATTATAGTCTTCAGTGCAGCTATTTCTCTAACTGCACTCACCACTCTGTGATGAGCTTCATATCTTGAGCTGGTCCTTCTGGCCCTCATCTCTAGGAATTATTTCAATAATGTCTTTTATTTTTCTTAATACTCATAGATGAGTGAGACTATTCTGTGTCTCTCTCTCCCCCTGACTTATTTCACTCAGCATAATAGATTCCATGTACATTCATGTATAGGAAAATTTCATAACTTAATTTCTCCTGAATGCTGCATAATATTTTATTGTATATATGTACCACAGTTTCTTTTAGCCATTCATCTGTTGGAGGGCATCTTGGTTGTTCCCAGAGTCTGGATATTGTAAATAGCACTGCAATGAATATAGGTGTGAGGAAGGGGTTTTTTATTTATTTTTTTTAGTTCCTTTGCTATATCCCTAGGTGTGGTATAGCTAGATCATTTGGAGCTCAATTTTCAGTTTCTTGAG
Source organism: Suncus etruscus (assembly GCF_024139225.1). NCBI lineage: Eukaryota > Metazoa > Chordata > Mammalia > Eulipotyphla > Soricidae > Suncus > Suncus etruscus. The sequence goes on from NC_064849.1 coordinate 118,056,489, forward strand.
GAATCTCCATATTGTTTTCCATAAGGTCTGTACCAGACAGCATTCCCATCAGCAGTGAATGAGAGTTCCTTTCTCCCCACATTCCTACTAGTACTGATTGTTCTTGTTCTTTATGATGTGTGCCAGTCTCTGTGGCATGAGATGGTACCTTGTTGTTTTGATTTGTATCTCCCTGATGATTAGTGATGTGGAGCATTTTTTATGTGCCTTTGGCTATTTGTATTTCTTCTTTGAGAAATTGTCTGTTTATTTTTTCTCCCCATTTCTTGATGGGGTTAGATGTGTGTTTTTTTCTCATTAAGTTCTGTCAGTACCTTGTATATCTTAGATATTAGAACCTTATCCAATGTGTATTAGTTGAAGAGCTTATCCCATTCTGTGGGTTGCTTTTGGATACTAGGCATTATTTCTTTTGAGGTGCAGAAGCTTCTCAGCCTAATATAGTCTCATATGTTTATCTCTGCTTCAACTTGTTTGGAGAGTGCTGTTTCCTCCTTGAAGATCCCTTTAGACTCAATGTCTTAGAATGTTTTACCTATGTGTTATTCTATATACCTTATGATTTCAGGTCTGATATCCAGGTCTTTAATCCATTTGCATATGACCTTCGTGCAATGGTGTTACATGAAGATCTGAGTATGATTTTTTGCAAGTGGCTGACCAGCTGTCCCAACACCACTTGTTGATAACATAAGTATAATTAATTTAGCCATACATTCCTTTGTAATCTTGGTTTTAAAACAATATATCTGAGTAGTTGTGTGTGTCTATATACACATACATTTTCAAGACATACACAGTTATGCTTACTCTTTACACTTGTTTTACAACTATGGAAGAACAAAGAATAAATGGGAATGATTCATATTATATAATTATATTTTAACAAATGCATATGGTGATAAAGGTATTATGAAAAATGGTATGAATGTGCTGTCCTTTGCAGGAATGACATGATTGTATTTAGGCACTGTACTTGCACTTGAATGGGAGAAGACATTCTATCTCCAAAATGCCAACATGGATTATTTGTAGTGAAAATGAAACTGGAGAATTACTTTCAGATCCCACTTTAAGTAACTGTTCAAAAAATACTGCATGCAATTGATGTAACAGCTGGGATTGGAAAATTCAGGGTCAAATGTGATTTGATTGATAACAGACTTGATTAACTTTTCTACTTGTGGTTACATTAAGTAATTCTTTAGAGGAGAAGCTACATTCCCGGTCAGGCAGCTTTCTTTAAGGATTATACATGAATCAAGTGTTGTTTCCCTCTTTCCTCATTCCTTGATCTTCCTTTTCCAAGTAACAAATAGAATGTTTTAAAAGCAGAGCCAAATTAGCTCCGACCATTTTAAGCTCAATAATATCTGATTCATGAGGAAAAGGAAAACAAAACCCTGATAGAATGCTGTGTAGTCTTCAGAGGAGGATTGACTGATTAGCAGCTATTTAACCATTGGAAGCCTCAAGTAGGCTGGCAGGTTATAAACTCTTAATTGAGATATTGAGATATTTTTATATTTGAAAAGCCCAGGTTGACCCTTTGAAAATTTATTAGTATGACGTGCCCCATCTAAGGAATGTAACATCTGGGGGCCAAGCGGTGGTGCAGCGGTAGGGCGTTTGCCTTGCCTGCGGCTGACCTAAGAACAGACTGCTGCTGTTTGATTTCTCAGCGACCCATACGGTCCCCCAAGCCAGGAGTAATTTCTGAGCATATAGCCAGCAATGACCCCTGAGTGTCACCGGGCGTGGTCATAAAACCAAACTCCCCTAAAAAATGTAACATCTCAGGATCACTTTATCAAGATTTCAAATTATTCTAACTGAAATAGGAAAAATAATTTAAGTGAGACAGGAAGCAGAATGAGTTGGTTAAAAAGTAAATGTTACTGTTTGCTTGCATTTACTTAGGCATAATTGAAAGTGCAAATGAAGAAGTCCCTATGCCAGGAAACGCTCCTGACTTGGGAGCAGATGTCCTCTGCAGGAGGTAGTCTGGCACCATTCCAGTAGGAGAGAACACCATGGGGCCCAGATCCATCACAGAACTTCTCCAGTTAGGGAGGATTCTGTCTGAAGGCCAAAGACTGATGGAAATGAGTGCACAAACAAAGGAATATTCCTGGAACTTTAGTGTATGTGATACATTCTGCTTCTTGATGTTGATAAAGTACGATAATATATGATGAAATTGGCAATGTTCTAAAATTTTTTTTTTTTTTTTGGTTTTTGGGCCACACCCTGTGACGCTCAGGGGTTACTCCTGGCTACGCGCTCAGAAGTTGCTCCTGGCTTCTTGGGGGACCATATGAGACGCCGGGGGATCGAACCGTGGTCCGTCCTAGGCTAGCGCAGGCGAGGCAGGCACCTTACCTCCAGCGCCACCGCCCGGCCCCATCTAGTTTACTTTTTCTTTTTTTTTTTTTTTTTGTTTTTTTTTTTTTTGTTTTGGGGCCACACCCGGTGACGCTCAGGGGTTACTCCTGGCTATGTGCTCAGAAGTCGCTCCTGGCTTGGGGGACCATATGGGACACCGGGGATCGAACCGTGGTCCGTCCTAGGCTAGCGCTGGCAAGGCAGGCACCTTACCTCTAGCGCCACCGCCCGGCCCCACTGCAATGTTCTAAAAATTTGACTCAAAAAGTTTATCATCATATCCTGACTCTTCTTTTTTTTTTTTTTTTTTTTTTTTTTGGTTTTTGGGCCACACCCTGTGACGCTCAGGGGTTACTCCTGGCTATGAGCTCAGAAGTTGCTCCTGGCTTCTTGGGGGACCATATGGGATGCCGGGGGAGCCGGGGGATCGAACCGCGGTCCGTCCTAGGCTAGCGCAGGCAAGGCAGGCACCTTACCCCTAGCGCCACCGCCCGGCCCCATCCTGACTCTTCTTAACCATATTTGCCACTTCGGGTCTCTCATTTTCTTATCTTTTATCTATCTTAAATATATTTTATATTCTTTTCTATCGTATAAAACTGGGAATAAAATAGATATCATGAAATACCTAATGGTTCTTGGAGATTCTATTAGATACCTTCCACTAATTCAGTGCTTCTCAATTATGTTCTGTCATGCCCCCCTAAGAAGAAGAAAATATTTTTCGTACTCCTCGCGCGACTGTAAATAGTATCTTTATTTAATAAAAATAACTTTAACCTGACAAAATATATAAAATAATTTGAGCTGATTTTTTAATCAGAGGTGATGTCTGGATTAATAATGGCTACAATGAGCACGTTTTGCAATGCATAGCTTTTCGAAGCGGGGTTTGAAGCAGGACACAGCAACTCTCAGCTCCAGAGACAGACAGAGACATAAACACGGGGCTTAGCTTGTTATGACAGTGTTTGTGAGGTCCAATGCGCCCCCTTTTACAGAGCCTGATGCCCCCCCCCCAGGAGCACGCCTCACTATTTGAGAAGCACTGCACTAATTCTACTTTTTTATAATCACCTCTGCACACACTGTCCTCTATGATTTCCTTTTCTTTAAGTTTCCCTAGAGGATTAAGTTCCCATGTACAAATAAATACAAACAGAGACTTAGCCTTTACCCATGAGTTTATGCCTTTTCTCGTGTTGCCTTTGTATTCTCCACCCTGAATAACCATCATTTGTTTCTCTGAGTTTGCTCATTTCTGCAATGAGGGAATGGTAACATTTTGGGGCTTCTTTTTATTCATGTGGTTACCAAGCTCAAGACATTGTAGATGTTCAGTGAAAGCTTGTGGAAATTTTTAAAAGAACAGCATAAATAAATGGGATGGGGGAAGCAGTTGACATATTAAACAAGAGTAAGCAAAGCAGTAAGAAAACTTTCTGGAGGAGTCACATTTATCTCCCCTACATGAAAACATATCATTTAGGATAAAGGGGTTAAGCTCTTCATGTCAGCTTGCAAGCTATAAGATATCAATCAGTGGAATATGCTGAATATTAAATTAACTTATGGCTCCAATCCATTGTAAATGTTAGTTTAATTTTAAATATTACTTGAAAATAAGCTAACGTTCACGTTTTGTTTTTAGATCATTGAACCAGGTTGTATTGCCTTTCTAGAGTCGTGTGTGTGTGTGTGTGTGTCTGTGTGTCTGTGTGTCTGTGTGTGTGTGTGTGTGTGAGAGAGAGAGAGAGAGAGAAGCAAGATAGTTTTTATTGAAACTTTAGTTATTTTATTAAAACTTAGTTGTGAGGGAAGAGAAATAGAATAAATGTTTAAAAGAGAAATGGGCTTCACCAGAACAGAAAAAGCAAAGAGACATAGAGACAATCAAGTGAGATAACTGTTAAAGAGAGAATACAAATTTGAAGAGCAAGTCTTATTGGAGTCTTCTGGATTTAGGAAACTTAAAAGGTTTTATTTGCTTTATTTAAAATAAAATGTTTTCATAAAAATAAAGATTAGATTTATTTTTGTTTTGTTTTACACAAAAATCACAGACTAGATTTTAAAAATACTCCTTTTTTTGGAAACAGGAAGATTTTGAGACTATTTTCAACTTCTTACACAGTCCAAGACAAGTTAAAAAATTCTCTGAATCTCAATTTCCCTATAAAATGATGCATATAAACATTCCAAGGCTTAACTTCTGCAACCAGAACTGAGATTATCAACCACTGAATGGCAGAGGCAAAAAGGACTGGAATAATAATAGAACGTAATGTACAGAGAGTGGCATTTTGGTGCTGGCGTGGCAGGGTAATATTGTACCCCTAAAATATTTCATCCTTTAAACCATTATTACCCTTATTTCTTATAAGATACTCCTAGGGCTGCTACAGAAATAAATACAATGATTCATTAAAAACCATCTAAATTTATACCTGTTATTTCTCTTTCCCCCACCCAAACATTTTTGATAAAGTTAATGTTTTCTCAATAAACATTTTATAAGTCATATTATAAAATATTAAATGCTTCTTAGGAAAATGTTTTTCAAAACACTTGATTTAAAAATAACTTTTTAGTTACTCAACAATGTGTGAACATGTTAATTGTGTTAAAATTTTTTATCCAATTTTTGCATGACTCATTGCTTGAAATTAAATTTACTGTTGATCTAAGTTTATCAACAGAATCAAAATCCGCATTTTAAGTAATGGGGCTTTTCAATTCACAGACTGGCATACTCACATGCATGCATACACTCATGTAAAATATATATTTAAAATAGGAGCTTACTTTTATTAATATAATTTTACCTTGTTATTCAATTAATCAGATTCACTGAATATTTGCATGTGTCAAAAATTAAAATCTGTAAATTAAAATAAACAAGACCTATTCTTGTCTTTCTTTCTTCTTTTTGCCACACCCAGTGGTTTTCATGATATACTCCCGACTCTGTGCTCATGGCTAACTTCTGGTAAAAATTGGAAAACCATAGGGGTTCTCAGGGATTGAACTTTGGACAGCTGAGCACAAAGCAAATGTCCTACCTGCCTATTACTCTTTCTCTGTCATAGAACCAATCTTCCAAAGAAATGGCAAAACATAAGGCAAGTCAGAAGATTTGATAAAGCCATTTTAGAAAAAGTTTAACATTATTACTTGTGAAATGTTAATAGCAGCTATAATGCTTTGGAGCTATTTTTGTCCTTAAGTTTGCTGATATTCCCCAGATGAATCCAAAAAATGTTTTATTTAAGTAACAGTTTTACTTAAGAAAATTATTTAGGAGATCTAAGGCAGAATAACGTTTTGTACCTTGAGAGCAAATTTAACAAGTGTTAGTAATGAAAGGGAAAAAAATCACAAGTATCAGCCCCTTCCAATTTAAATGAAAATAGACAGTTGGTTCAGCATATGTTGATATTTTAAAATAGGAAATAGACTTTCCCAGCAATATGCCTCAGGGAAAATAAAATGTGTGGGCTGGTTTATTTTCTTATATTAAAAGGAATTTTCCGGCTGATGTTTGATTACATTCCTGAAGAAGAAAAAAAAAGTACAACATTTTTCCTGAGGATAAGATTCCTGAATATACCCAAGTTTGAGAACTTATTTCAAATTAACAAATTATACAGAAACAAACAAAATCAACCTGGGGTCTTTGTTTTGGCTACTAAATCTGAGTAGTGAGAATTTAGGGATTAGGGTCTAATTACTGTAGTAAAGTATTGGTTCTAATGCCTACTGAGTTAAGAGATATTACTCTTAAATAAGGTCTGTTTTCTCTCGGCTGTCTGATATATTAGTTTTGAATAATCATAGTAGTAATAATAAAACATGGGAAACAAGATTCTGACATAGAATCTTTATATATTCTCTTCTTTTGCTTACAGTTATAAACAATGAATAACAGCATGTGCTCTATGTATTGAGTCAGTGGCACTGCATTTTAAAGTTTTTAAGTCACTTAATCCATAGTTAATAATGTCACATTCCTCATATTATAGATAAGAAAAGTGAGATATATTAAGTCTCTTGCCCATGGTCACAGTTTGGAAAAAAAAACGTGCATTGATCCAAGATTTATTCTGAGTGAAGTTCAGCTAATGTGAATATAAAATAAGAGCATACTATAACTGATAGATTTTTTTAATTTCCATTGTTGCCCTATCCTCACACTCTAACTTGAAAAATCTTGATTTTTATTTAAAAACTTTTAACTATGATCCTTCTGGGACTTTTCTCAAAGAATGCCCAAACAAGTAGATTTTCAGCTCTGAAATTTCTTTCTCATTATCTAATTTCAAGGAAGATTAATGTATTATGATAAGACAGATTTTACACAGTTTCATGTTTAGCAAGTCTTGTGCTTGGGAAGGCTGTACAATTGTTTCCTTGAATGGGTTAGCCAGTTATACTACACAAACAGAGGTTATCTATTTGTAAGAAAGGAGGATGAGTAAATGGGGAACATTTTGATTTTCAATGGTGCATAACGAAAACCTAAAAATATGTTATAATAAAATGCTATTCTTAAAAGAGAGAGAAAAAAGAATGTGCAGATATCATTTGAAAGGCTCAGAGACAGCTCCAGATTTATTTGGGGGGGGGTGGATTGGGGGCACAAGGATGGAGCTCAGACCTTGTTCCTGTTTATATGCTCAGGGATCACTCCTGATTGACTTGGCAAGTATCAAACCTGGGTCAGTGACATGCAAATACTTTACCCACTGCACTATCACTGGTACTTTAGTTTATGGAGATATTAATGGTAGAGTATTAGACATAAAAGAGTCCAGCACCACACTCTCCACTAGAGTCAGCTTCCCTCTACCCTTGTCCTAGTGTCCTTCTCCTTATTCTTTTCCCATTATAGCCTTACTCATGGATAAGCTTTCTAATGAAAACAATTCTGTTTCTATTGCTTTTAAACATAACATAACATTATTATGTTTAATTATATCATGCATATGAAATATTCTCTTTTTTCCTTTTCCCTTTGAATAAAATGAAGATTCATCCATGTAGCAGCAGATTTCTTGATTTCATTTAAAAACTGAGTAGTACTCCATTGTGTACATGTGTCAGTTTTTTGATCCAGTCATATCTATATTCTTGGACATTTTAGTTCCAGATTCACACTATTGTGGATAGTGATTTAGTCTATTGTATGTATATTAAAGAGATGAGTGTAGGTCTTTGTTTTGCTTTGTTTTGCTTTTGATATTTTTTATTTTGTTTGTTTGCTTCTTTTTACGAACTACCTTAGCAAACGAAAACAAGTATACTTATCACCTTCTTTTTTAATTTTTTTTTTGTTTTTGTGCCACACCTAACAATGGGCCACACTCAGAGATTATTCCTGTCACTACCTCAGGAATTACTTCTAATGGTGTTCAGGAGAATATACAGGGCACTGGAGATTGAAAACAGGTCCGTTACAATCAGGATAAGGGTCCTACTTTCGTAGTATCTCTCCAGACATTTTAATCACCAAAATTTTAAAACCAATTTTCTTAAGTTTTTAAAAAGACAAAGATAATGAATCATTGTTCTGTACTTGTGATGAATAAAATACTCTCATGTTCACTAGTACTCGTAGTCAACTAATGTCATCTAGATGTGACAAGGCAGTTTAAATTTTTTTTCATTTTGATTTTGGGTACACCAGATTGTATTCAATGCTTACTCCCAACTCAGAAATCACTCCTCGATTGCTCAGGGGAACTATAATGTACCAGGAATAGAGACTATGTTTGCTGCCTACAAATAAATGCCCTACCCTGTGTAATAATTATGTAATTTTAGATTGGGAAAACCTACTTGGAGCTAGAGCTACACAGTTCATTTGTAGTTTATCTGTATTGACTTCACTTTCTTTAGAATATCTAATGTTTTATATTTTAATATTACATAGTAAAATGAAAAGAATATGTATATATAAAAGTTTTTTGTTTTTTAATTAAATATTTTTTCTTTTTTTAATTATCTTTATTTAAACATCGTGATTTCAAACATGATTGCAGTTGTATGATTACAGCCATGTAAAGAACACCCCCCTTCACCAGTGAAAGATTCCCACCATCAATTTCCCAGATCTCCCTCCTCCCCACCCCACCCACACCTGTACTCAAGACAGGTTTTCTACTTCCCTCATTCATTCACATTGTTATGATAGTTCTCAGTATAGTTATTTCTCTAACTGCACTCATCACTTTATGTGGTGAGCTTCATGTCATGAGCTGCACCTACCAGCCCTCATCTCTCTTGTCTCTGAGATACTGCTAAAAATGTCTTTCATTTTTCTTAAAAGCCATAGATGAGTGAAATATTCTGTGTCTTTCTCTCTACCTCTGACATATTTCACTCAGCATAATAGATTCCATGTACATCCATGTATAGGAAAATTTAATGACTTCATCTTAATCATCACTCTGAACCAATACAATTTGAACAGGAAAAATATAAAAAAAATTTTCAGAATGAGAGCCTCACAGTTAAATTAAAAAGTTAGCACCTTGAAATTATCTTGAAAGTAAAATTCTGCAGAAATAAATATAATGAAATATCTAGAAAAAAGAAATGGTATCAAATGTCATTAATTAGTGTATTAGTAATCATCATAAATGCATGATGTGAAATAGTATAGAATTTTTAAAAGGTAACAAACCAGTTTATTATGTGAGGTTATTGCAATATAGTTCAAGTGATCTCTGAGTTAGTAAAATCACTGATCATTGTTATTTTTATTCAAACATTTAGGTATAGTAAAACATTTAGAAAATAGAAAGCATGTAGCTATCAGTAATTAGCTGTTCTCATAACATCCTGTTTTTGGAATATCTACAATACCCCTTAGGGAAAAGTTCACATTAAGAAAAAAGGTTACAAGTCCAAAAAGGCAAAATAAGATTTGAGTTTCCCATTAAATACATATTTTGGCCTTTTAAAAAATTAACTATAATTCTCCAAGTTCATTTACACAACTATAAGAAATTGTCAGTATTTACTGAAATACAATTATATATACTCCTTAAATCAAAATTTAAACTACTATCTCTGTTTGTTTATTTTGCTTGGGTCACACCTGATGATACTCTGGAATTTCTTCTGGTTCTGTGTTCAAGGCTCACTCCTGGCTGGCACAGGGTTCTGTGCAGTGCATAGAACCCAAATCGGCTAAGTTCAAAGCAGGTGCCCTACTCACTGTACTATCACTCTATACCCAAATATTCAAGTTATAGATACAACAAAAATGTGGGCAAATTTTAACATATTAACATTTTAACATATTAACTTAAAGTGATTCTATATAAAATAGCATAATAGCTTCAAACCTCTAAACTATATAAATCCTTATCAACCGTGGAATAAAAATTAAATTACAGGCTATTTCTATAATAGGATAATAAATACAAACTCATGTTAAATAGTAGATGCAGTCAGAAAACAAAGTGTACTTATACACTTTGAATAAGGAGCACAAATTATTTTATCCTGTCAAAATAAAGGATAGTAACTATGATGAAAAGAAAGTTTAACTGTGTGAGAAGAGTAGTATTTGGGATAAAGGGTGGGAATTTATAACTCTCTATACTGGAAGGTGATTACAAGTCATGAAAGTATTGCATGTGAGGGTAGTCTTCAAAAAGGCACAATTTCAGGAGAGAGTAATAGTAGATAGGGAGCTTGTCTTGCATGTGGCCCACCTAGGTTCATTCCAGGCATCATACAAAACCAGTGACTACTGTGTATAGAGATAAGAGTAAGCCCTAGTACTGCCAGTTGAGTCACAAAAACAAACAAACAAAAAGAAACCACAAAAATTTGTTGTGGGGGCATAGTTTTCTGCATATAGCTTAAGTTCTAACAAAAAATACAAGAAAAACCAAACCTTAAAGTATATTAATGAGTTGCTGAAAGATTACTATTCATAATGTCAAATATATTAAGTAATGAATTTTTTCCTAACTCTAGGGGAAAAATTGGGAAACAATACCAGAGACTCATAAAAGCTCTTCTATTTACAAAGCACTGTACTTTAAAAATAAAAACGAATTTTTAATATCTTCAGCATGTGTAACACAGGCTGTTACTGTATCATTATCTCATTAAGAAAAAAGTCCACATGATAGAAACATTAAAAAACACATGTAAGTGTTGCCTACTGATGGTATGTTAGAATAATTAACTCATAATAAGGATCTAATTTTAAGCTAAAACTTTAATTTCTAAGAATACAGTTTTAAAATAGTGTCTTTTCTGCCAGGTTTATTTAAAAAGTACTATGTTTGAAATTCAGGGAAATGTCATACTTCTTTAAGCAATCTATAGGTTAGTGGAAATAAAGCTTTGTCAGAAAATTAGATTCCAGTAATCACTTTAAGACTGATTTTTAGAGACTTTTTTTCACTAAAAAAGAGATTGCACAGCTAATTTTAAATGATAATCTAATTCTTTTGAGCCATATGGTAGATTATACTTCCCAGACTCCTTTGCAGATGCACACAGTCATATGCTACTTTTTTCCCTATACTCCTGGGCACTTTTGGCCCTTTTATAATGAAGATGTACTCTGTGTAAATGCTAAAAATCATGTCCTACAGATAGCAATGGCATTAACAAACTAGTCCCACAATGACTGTGTAAGGGAAGACCGGACATAAACTTCAATGTGTTTAACCCATTGCATTATTGTTTTGTTTTTGCTTTTGGACCACACCCAGTCATGTTCAGAGATAATTCTTGGTTCTGCACTCAAGGATCAGTTCTGGTGGGCTCAAGTGAACATATAAGGTGGCAGGGATAGAAATCTGGTCAGCTGTCAAGCACCCTATCAGCTGTACTATCTATCTGGGTCCCATTATACATTTTTTTTGTTTTTATTTTGTTTTGTTTTGTTTTGTTTTTGGGTCACACCCGGCAGCGCTCAGGGGTTATTCCTGGCTTTATGATCAGAAGTCCCTCCTGGCAGGCTCAGGGGACCATATGGATGCCAGGATTCGAACCACAAACCTTCTGCATGCAAGGCAAAGCTTTACCTCCATGCTATCTCTCTGGTCCCACATTTTTATTTTAAACTCTGACCTATTCTAAAAAATGTACACTGGTAAATATACTTTGGAACATCAAAGTTTAAAATTGGTAAATTAATGTTTTTCTGTGTGATGAAGTGGGAACTCTGCTCTTTTTACCATGTACATTCTTATCCATGATAGAAAGGTGAAAAATATCTTAACATAATATATTTACATTACAATAATATAAAAAGTATTAGTTTTAACAGAACAGGTTGTTTTAGAATTAGTTCCATTACTAAGAATAATGGAACTGGAGAACAGGATATAAATAAAAAATAAAAGAAGATTCTGTATGAATTAAATTTATCTTGTAAAATAATAAACACTTCATAAGACTTCATACTTTAAACTAATATGTCATAAGACTTCTATACTCTTTCTGGACTACTATATGGAAAAAGGAATTATCTCTGGAAATGCCTAGACACATTGTCTAAATAAATATATACCTTCATACTATATATATATTACATATAGTGAATAATAGCTTGATTTTCAATAATAAACAAAGAATAATTGTATAAATTGTCTTACAAGCTTAAATAAAACTGAAGTAAATGGCCAGAAACTTTACTTCTTGAAATCAGAATATTTTAATATTTCATTTTTATCCCTACAAATAAGAGTAAAATATCATCCTTAACTTCTCTGGGCATAGGACACTTTTATGACATCTATTCTTCAGACTAATGCAATGGGCAGGCACTTTCATAATACAGTCTCTAAGCACAGAATTGCAGCTACATATCTTAATAGAAATCTGATTGGATGACTAGGAGCAGAAATCTTTCATCTTCAACTCCTAATGCTTAGTGGAATACAAACATCTAAAAGGAACTCCAGAGCATGAAATGAGCTTGTTCTAAGTCATCAAATTCTTAGAGTGAACTTTGCTTTAGTCCAATACTGTTTTGATCCAAATGATATTAGACTAATAAAATAACATGATGTGTTCTCAGAAAGCTATACAAATGAGTAAGCTAAAGTCGAGAGAAAAGAAGTCAACATGTTTCTCACTGTCAAAAAAAATGAAAAAGTAGAATGAAATTCAAATGTGTACATTGGTTGGTAAATTTTGAACTGAGAATATTTTATCTGTATTCAGGATATATTTCCATCCATAAATATTGGAAATTATAGAGACTAGGATACATTTACTTATTTTAATAATGTTAGATACAGATTGAGATCGAGACATGATCCTTTCATCTTTAAAAATACTTTATTTTCCATTTCATTTTGCTCTTACAGTAATAGTATACAAAACTATTTATTTGTATTTTCTCTTCAGTTTGATTACCGTGCTGCTTGATGCAGCAGGGTCACTTTGAATCAAGGTTCTGAGAAACTCCAGTTTAATTATTTTTAATCATGCAATCCATAATCTTTATATGAACTACACTGGACCATTTGCTATAAAGCAATGAAGATCTTGATAGCGTATAAATGAATAACTTAGTATAATTCAAATATAAGCATTCTTTGAATTGTGTACAGGTAATATCATCTAACTATCTGTGGGAAACTCTCATTTTATTTTATGTCTTATCCAACTTTGATACCAGTAAGAACATCTATTTTTTCCTAATAAGTTAGATACATTTTACATAATGAGAACTAGCTGCCTTTTCAATCTCATAAAATTCAGCTATTTCCGAAACTATATGAATATGGCATATGCTGTTATTTTCATATCCGATACCCAGTCTCCTCTTTATCCTCATTTATATCAACCTAAAGATATTTACAAAATATGGAGGTCACCTAAAAGGCTCCCCAGCCTCTTAAAGCAATGGGCAAGCAGATGCATTTTCTTGTCAAAGAGATGCAGGTTTAGGGGTCTAGAATGTCCATGTCTCTCTAATATAATATCCATTTAGTTCTTTTCTAGTTCCATTTGTTACCCTACTTAACAAGTGGATGCCATGCTGAAGGAGCGGTTATCAGAACACAGTTATACTTGAGGAGGCATGCAAGGACAGTAGCTATGCAAAGGTTGATAGCAAAAAAAAAAAAAAAAAAGAAAAAAGACAAGAGAACTGTATCTTTGAATATATCATTGATTCAATGTGGAGGTCCAAATGTCCAATGGTAGTAGGCCCAATACTGAAACAGCCAAATAATCTTCTGGGCCGGGCAAATCCATTAACAGTTAAACTATTAGCTTTCTTTAGAAGTTGATTCTTTCATAATAAAAAAAATACCTAATATTTTCACAGCAATAACCTTCTAAGCATATGTGCCATATTTTAAAACATGAACATTTAAATTCTAAAGGAGTGGGTGACAAACAATATTAATTCAAGTAACTCCTTCTTCCTAATGCTTTCAGATTAAAACACTTTAACTTTTACTGAAATTAATGTTTTCTTCAATTATTGTTTTTCCTACAATGAATTTTTAAATAAATGTACACAAATTACCTATCTTAGAAGTTGCAAAACAATGAAAAAAATCTTTATGTTATTTAATTTAAATTTTATTCTCTTTTCTAAAGAATCAATTATTTTGAGACAAAATACATTATTACTTAATGTTTTTCCTCTTGTATTTTATGCCCATTGACTGTCATGCTCAAGTACATAAAAGTTTACTGGTACTTAGCAAGAATATATAAAGTAAATTTTCTTCCTTCTCACTGAAAACGTTGACAGAATGAAGTCAATGGTGATTTCCAAAATCTCTCCAGATAATTCACTACCATGAAATATCATTGCCAGTCATAATGGATAAACTAATGCATTTATATTTTTAGTTATCTTAATGATTTGAAAATAATTGAGCATTAAAAATTGTATCTATGCATTTTCTAAAATTCTTTCATCACTTATTATCCAATGTGATTTTTTTAATTCACTCTTTTATTTGGTATGTAATTTTTTTCTCTTTTTTTTTGGGGGGGGGGTGGTTTGGGTCACACCTGGCAGCACTCAGGGGTTACTCCTGTCTCTCCACTGAGAAATTTCTCCTGGCAAGCTCGGGGGACCATATAGAATGCCAAGATTCGAATCACTGTCCTTCTGCATGCAAGGCAAATGCCCTACCTCCATGCTATCTCTCCAGCCCCTTGGTATGTGATTTTTATCTATAAACATATCAACTATCCTACACTACTCTGAAATCCTGTATGATAATATCCTTGGTGAAATCCATATTTTGAAGATTTTGTTGAATGTGAAATTGTACAAAGTGCAAAGGAGGAGAAGAAAAGAAACCAAGAAACAAAAATAGAAATTACATACATAAATGCATGCACATCAAGCACTCATGATTAAACACATACACACACACAAACACATACAATATCCAATGCAATTTTGTTTCCCTTAGTAAGAATTCTGGATTAACTGAACAACTTAATTCACAAATTAACAAAATTCCTCTACATATAAATGATTTAAAATTAATAGAAAGCTGACCTTTTGGAGTCTAAATTCCAGATAAGCATATGTCATAATGCTTCATTTAATGCTAAGAATGATCAGTATCACTTTTCAAAATTAGCTAAAAGCAAAATGCTGACATTAGATTAAAATGTAAGTGGAGAAATGGTGGTAATTAAATAAAATGGTTTAAAAGAGCTTTACTCTCAAACCTCTGTCAGATGGGTTGAACCTACTGATCTCAACAAAAGACTTCATAAGATTTGTTCATTATGTAAATATGACCTTTAAAGTCATATCACAACTATAATGTGAATAACATACCCATAAATAATTGAGAATTGACTACATTTAATATTTATTAAGTGCCTTTTCATGGAACTAGTGATGGCATTCACTTAATGATTTATTCAGCTTCTAAATATGATGAGTAATGTTCTGCATGAGAGCAAATAAGTAATTGCACAATGGAGATTTCAAGATGAATTAGACACTGTCCTTACTATTTCCTCCCTAAGGGCTTAGCTCTTTAGGGAGGAAATAGTAGAGCTTTACCTAATGGAAAGGTCACCCTAGCATTAGATGATAAGAAATCAGAGTAATATTTAGATAAAACCTTAAGAGATGATTTTGAATAGGTTATAATGCTAAAAAGGAGAGCATTTGAGCATACGGAAGAGAATTATTAAAGAGCAATAAAAGTTTTAAAGGGAATTCATTGCTGATTTATGATAAATACAAAAATGATTAAAAGTGTGATGAAACTAGGATTTAAAAAAAATTCATTTAGGGCTTTAGAATATTTGAGAAGCTAGAACCACATTAGGAAAGAGCAAAATAGAAGTTAGTGAGGAAAAATATAATCACTTCAGTGCCTCCCCTTTTAAATAAGGATGTACATGAGTTATGTCTTATGAAAAAGGAAGGAAGTCTGGAAATTTTAGATTAGATTTGTCTCTACTTCTTTATGATTACATGTACTAGAATTCTATGAATATATTGCCATGACAAAACAAAGCTGAAACCTTACTTTAACTCAGGTAATCTAAATATGTGGTTGTAACTACTCTTTAATCAAAGCCCTCAAAATTAAAATATTAGATTGCTTATCATTAGTAATCAATTTTATCTTTGTGAATGGAAATAGTTCTATTATTTCTTTTTTTTCCCCCTCTCTTTTATTTTGTGTTTTTGGGCAATACACAGAAATAGCAGACTTATTCCTTGCTCTGTGCTCAGGGATCATTTCTGGTGGAGATCAGAGGACCACATGCAATGCTGAGATGAAACCCATATCCACCATGAACAAGGCAAGTGTTTAACTGACTATATTATTTCTCTTGTCCTACTACCTCTTTCTCACTTCTATCTATAATATTTTTCATTTATTAAGTTTAATTTTATTGCAGTTGCACATAAAACAGAAAAACAGATTTTATTAAATTTTAAATGCTGAAATAATAGCTTTAATGAGATGATTATTGTGAATCATTTCTTGACAATTATATACAAAGTAAACTATATTTTTGGTTTCTGTTTAATTTTTGGTTTTATTTTTTGCCCACACCTCATGATATTCAGGACTTATTCCTGAATTTGTTCTCTGGGATCACTGCTGGCAGAGTTTGGGGTACCATATGTGATGTCAGCATTGAATCTGGGTCAGCCACATGTACTGCCACCTGCTAAACTATTTCTTTAGCACAAAACGTATGTTCATTTCTTTGCTGTGTTTTATGAGCCACATATCCAGAAGTGTTCGGCGATTAATCTGGAAATGCCAGATCTGGTACAGAAATTCAATACAGGTTTGGCTCATAAAAGGCAAGCATCCTATCAGCTGTACTATTTCTCTAGTCTAAACTTGAGTCTTAAGGATAATCTTACTTCATTTCAACAAGGGATTACAATTTTACCAACTGAATAAACTTCATTTTATGCTACATGGGAAACAAATTTCTCTGAGTCAAACACAAACTTTTCCCCCAGATTATTTTCTAAAATAACAATAAAAAAAACTGTTCAAGCCATTGATCATGACTTAATAAAATAAAATATAGAGTAAATATAATACATTCTAGGCATGACAAACAGACTCAGCAGAATATACATGCTGGGGATTAAACTTGGGTTTTCTGGAAACAACAAACATCTATCCAAGGATAGATTATATAATATATCTGAACCTCATGTTTTCAAATACATACAGAAAAACGCATAAACAGTTGTATATTGTACAGTAATTTAGCAATTTTGCATCTATTAGTGCCAAGAATATATTATCGAATTAATTTCCCTCAAATAAACAGTTTTAGAAAGTGCTGCATTTTGGAGGTTAATAATAGTTTACATTAGGTAGGGTGTTTGACTTGCATGCACCTTAGCCTAGGTTTAATCTCCAGTACCAGTACCATGTATGGTCCCTCCATGAACCCCTCCAGGTGTACTTGCTCAGTGCAGCACCACCTGAGTACTTCCAGGTGTGGTCTAAATATCAAAACATCAATAACAACAACAACAAAAAGGAAATGCTGCAATATTGAGACAGGCTTAACAGATGTTTTGATTTTCTTGCTGTCTTGGAACTGAAACACAGCACCAAACAAATTGAGCAAATGCCTCATAAACAAAGTCCATTTGTTTAATTAAACATTTTCTAAATAAAGGAAAAAGAACTCTCAAAAAGGAAATTTAAAATATCAAGAAACAATCCAGATATTAGTCCACTGTCATCCTATAGGACACAACACATATTTTTCCACTCCCATTTTCTCTTTCTAAAATGAAATTCACATCTAAAAATTAAAAAAACACAGTTGGAATGTATTATTATTATTATTATTATTATTATTCTGACCCAGAGTGTAAGCATATATATACACATATGAAATTGTACAAGCACAAATTTATAGCGTTCCAGGCTGTCGTGTCTGTGACGGACTCTCAAACTAGCTTTCAAAATCCCATGGAAAGCATGATTTGTCCCACAGTTAACCTAAAAGATGAAATCCTTAACAAAAATTGCATGCTTTCATAAGCATTGTGCTCATAAAGTCTTTAAATATTATAAATCCTATGCTGAGGTTTTAAAATCCTTTTGCACAGAAAAACCTCCCATGTATTCACTGCTCAAAGAATAATTGTTTAAAAGTGGTACCTTTCAACAGGACCTCTCTCATGGAAATTTCTTCAGGGTAGTTCTTCATTTGAAAGCCAATGGAATAGTTGAGTAGCAATTGCACCTATGCATTACAGAGTGATACTGTGATTATGAAACAAATCTTTTAGCAGTGTACTGGGCACTGAACAGATTAGGAGATTAGATTTGTGATTAACACACAGGAATGATCATCTGTGTCAGGGAAAGTAATTGGAGAAAATATTTTTGTTTTCATTAACTCTGTTCAGGCAATTCATATTCCAGAGTTTGGGTATAAATTACTTAGGTAATGCATTGAAATATTATCGAATTCTAAGATGTATTAAGAAGAATCCTTGGGGCCAGAGCGGTGGTACAAGCAGTAGGGCATTTGCCTTGCACACACTAGCCTAGGACTGACTGCAGTTTGATCCTCCCCCAGTGTCCTATATGGTCCCCCAAGCCAGGAGCAATTTTTGAGTTCATAACCAGGAGTAACCCCTGAGCTTCACTGGGTGTGGCCCAAACCAAAAATAAAAAAAAATGATTCTTTTTTTTTGAAGTTTTAGGAGACATAAAGTTTTATTAATAAGGCTCTAAAAATCATGTGCATATCTCATATGGCTTCTAAGCTAAGTAGCCTCTTTCCTGCTCTTACCTACATCTATCCTGTCTCTTATCTCTCCATGATGCATCTTCTCTGCTCAGTCTTCTCTCCCATCCCTCAGGCAACCCCTTTGATTTTTTTTATTTTTTAATAATTTTTATTTTGACCAAAGTAGATTACAAATCTTTCACAGTGATATTTTAGGTACACAGTGACATTGAATCAGGGGTTTTCCCACCAACAATGTTGTCCTCCCTCTACCCCTGATTACAGCATGCATCCCATATCCTCTTCCTTGGCCCCCTGGGCTGCTAGTATAAGTGGTCTAGCTTGGAGCAGCCTCTGGGCTACTAGTATAAGTGTGTCTAGCTTGTAGTAGATTGGGTATCAATTCTACTGTCCTTGGCTTTGGATTTGGTGGTTAAGTCTGATCATTTTGTATTTCTACTCAATGTTCATAAGACTGTTTGGCCTTAGCACCCTCCATTATTTTTCCCTCAATTTATGAGGCAGAATAAGATGATTCAAGTTATGTGATTCTGTTTGAAGGAAGGAAAGAAAGAAAAGAAAAAAAAAGAAAGGCAAAAATCAAACGAGCAAAAAACGGGAGAAGTCCTTCTAGAGGCTATAAATATCAATTTAGGAGAAGAAAGGAAAAAAGGAAGAAAAACAAAACAATACAAAAAAAACCTGAAAAGAATCACAGCAATAAAGACAACAACCAAACAATAACCATGATCCTGCAATAAAAACAAAACAAAGGAAAAACAAAAACAAACAACAATAACAAAAAATTAATGTGTGCTTCTTTTTTTTTACTCTCAGTTCTTAACCCACTAGGTATCAAGTCCAACCTCCTGCCACAATAAACCATACCCAGCTCCCAAGCAATAGGACACCCACTCAGCCCCACTTCTCATCCCCTGGCAAGAAACTACAACCAACACTCCTGCTGACTCATGTTCTGTGGCCCTCCGTCTCACCCCTTCCAAATATGAACAGTTGTTTGATATGGGATTTAGTTCAAGAAGGACCCCCAGTTCAAGATCTCTACCTGAACCCTTTCTGTAGCAAATCATCTCTCATATAGAAACAAGATCTTATGTACTAGGGATAAGAACTCATACATTTTACAATACAGGGCACCTCCCACCTTGAATATATGTCATGTGATCTTAATTTAGACTCCATGTGATTAGACAATCCCAATCCCAAAACCCCAAACCCTAGATATCAGACATAGAACTGACAGCTCTGCAACAGCTCCAAAAGCAAAACTCCCTCTGGGACATTCTTAATACTGCTCTGACACCAACATGCGCCAGTTTTAATATGACATCCTAAAAATGAGGAAATGGCAACAACTTGATTTAAGAGCAGATTGTCTTATCTCACCAACTAATGATAAGATGAAATCAGGAGACACATCATCTTTTGATCTGTGCAAGAGCCAATATCACTAACTACAGAAAACTGACTGACAACCATGACTGGGCAGAACTTATCCTGGGACCAATAAAAAGGACCCTGGTCTAGGCTTTGGCCAATATTTGTACAACAATCAAGATCTCTAATACCAGAGGTTTGGCTGAAACAACTTCAACTGAACAGAACTTCTGGAAACATAATAAAAGACTGTATCGAGGCTTCGTCCTAGGATCCATGCAAACCCAAGCCCACCAACTACAGAAGACTGATTAAAACAACAGTGATGGAACAGAACTTCTAAAACCATAAAGAAAGACTCCATCCTAGGTTCCATCCTACGACCTTTGTAAATACCAAGATCTCTAGCTACAGAAGCCTGATTTTATCATCCACAACTGAGTGGAAAGTTTCCAGAAACCACAAAAGGACCTAGGGAAGAGTAAAAGAGCATGTACGGAGCCTATAGTTATATACTTCAAAGGCAGAGAAACCCTGTATCTCTTAGGCCAAGGGAATTCCCTTTCTAATCTCCCCAATATTTACTATGCAAAAAAAAAAAAAAAGGATTCTTATGTCTATTTCTTAAGTCATTGGCAAAAAGATTCTTCAAAATACTTAGAAATAAATTTAAAATCATTAGAAATTAAATTTTTACAAAACAAGAAAGAATGGCTTACTTTACAAATATATAGTTTACCAAAGTATATTTATAGATTATAATGTAGAGTTTTGTTGTTGTTGTTTATGGGATCAGACCCAGCAATTCTCAAGGGTTATTCCTGGTTCTGCTCTCAGTAATTAAACCTGGTTGGCACAAGGAACCATATGGGAAGCCAGAAGTTGAACCCAGATCTGCCACATGCAACGCACATGTCCTACCCTCTGTGCAATCCTATTGGTAGGGACTTTTTAATATAAAAGCAAATATACTATAAAACCAGAACATCTCCTACAGAAACCAAATTTCTTTACAAGAAAAAAAATTTTAAACTAAAATAAAAAAACAAACACCTAAAACTACTTGCTTCAAATTTTTAAAAGTAAATTATATATGAGGAAAAAAACTTCATATAAAAAACAATCATGATCCAGTAGGTTGAAACCAATATATTTTGAAGATAATTATAAATAGAATTAAAAATAATAAATAGAATAACAAATATAAAAATGTTTACTGATAATAATATTGAGGGCATTTATGCCATACAAAGAGATAAGTAAGCTTTATAAAACATATAATATCATATGTAGTTAAAGTAAAAAAAGTTCCATAGGTTATTTTAATTTGATCCATTGTTTAAAAGTAATTTAATAAAATGTAGCAGAAGTCATGATACAGAGTAAAAGGAAGTTAAATTATATGGGCGCAGTATAGCAGCATTGAACATATATAAAGCTATAATGTTGGTTTATTATTAAAAAACATTTCAAAATTATGTTCACACAATAACCTATAAAACAAAAATTTATGTGTCTAAAGTGTAAAACTTTTAGAGAAAAACTATTTCAAAGAAAGGGTTATAAATTTTCCAAAACATTTCTGATTCCACTTAAGAAAATCAGAATGTTTTTCCAGGCTGTATTTTATCAGTTTTATGAATACATTCAATTATGATGGATAAATAATTTCACAGTACTTTTATCTTTCTTATTCATAGAGAATTAAATCTTTTATTAAATTCAAATGCTGTCATTATATTGCATTTCTCTGATTTGTGCAAATTGGACTAACAATAAAATACATAGTATATGCAAATGTTTTGTACAGATATTCACCCCTTCCTGTGCATAATAATGCACTGCAATTCTACAAAACGAAAGCAACTATTTAACAGTGGTCCCAAATTCTATATATATTTTACTTGAAATATGTAGATATTGGAGGCAATATGGTTCACAGAATAGTATCTCTCCATTAGCTGAATTATGAGGTATTATACCACCACCAGCAGCACTGAGGATTTCTTAATTTATATCATGACTTGATAGAAAATAATTATTCTGTTTACTTTATATACAAACCTAAATATCTTGAGAGATACAATTCAAACCTAACTTTGAAAACCTAGAAATCAAGAAAAAAGTATCATTTGATTTTATATACATTGAGGTACTTGTATATTTCTAGCTACCTAATATATATACATATATATGCAGATTTTCTTGTTTCATTCTAACTATAGAAAAAATTTTATATACTGAGTTAAATACTGTCAACTATAAGCTAACTTATATAAAATAGGTAACTATCTATATATTTAAAGTTATAAAGTTGATTTTATTTAACTTTTATTTGAATATTTCAGGAATAAGTATAACAATTTGTTTTACCAAACTATAAAATCCTATTAAATGTATTAATATATTTTATTAATGTTTTAGATTTATTAAGGTTTAGTTCACAATAGACTGTGTCTGATTAGAGTGCCAAGGATTTCCGCATGCCAAATCTTTCATTATGCATATGTTGGCAAAGATGGAAAGATTAAGTAAATTGCTCACTTCACACATATTTAATTAAAATATCACAGCTGGTTCTTTTTTTTGTACTTTTGTGCAATTTTCAAACATTTAAAGTACAGGTATTATTCAAAACTCAGAAAGATGTCTGTTTAAATTTAACATGAACATTATAATAAAAAATAAACATAATTATATTCATTATGGATTTCTCAAAATAATTATAAATTAATAAGAAAATGATATCACATATTTTATCATTTATTTTACCAATGCTATGCTTACACATAGCACTCAATTAATAAACTACTTTGAATTTCTAGACAATAACTTTTTAATTTTTGAATGTAATAACTGATAATTGAAGCTGTAGCTGAAGCTTTTCAAGTGGCTTCTTGGGTCAGAAGATATTTGGAAGAATATGCTTTTTTTTTTAATATTATTTTATGACTGTTTCTGCTTTTAGATGGTTTCAAATATTTTGAAAAATGCTTTGTTTTGCATTTAAGTTCCTGATTTTTTTATAATAGAATAAAATAAATAGTAGGTAGAGATTTCTGATCTATCACTCAGTCTCTTCAATATATCTTTAAATAAATTTTGAACTAAATACCAGGTCTTTTTTTTTTTTTTTTGAGATTGGTGCAAAAGCTCTTAAAAATAAACAAAAACAACAACAACAAAAAAAAAAAAACAAGAAGAAAGAAGAAAAAATTAAAGTGAAAAGATTTTCCAAGCCTTAATTCTTATTCAAATCTCTGTACCATTTTTAAACACCAACCCAACCCCCCACCCCAAGACCTACAAGAGTGAGTAATCCTTAGGACAGGAGGGTGTGGTCACAAAAAAAAATAAAAAAGATGCAAAAATGCAATCTAGATTTTATGTTTATTAGCATTTACTCTTAAGCACTTTTCTAGGTGATACTTTTATTTTCTAGTCACAACTCAATATTGCAACACCTCTTCAATGCCAACTCAGTTTCGAAGCAGTGGTCATTCTTATTTTAGGATTCTCTGTCTTCCTCTCCTTTCCCCTACTTCCCTTAGCTCTTTCTTAGCTCTCTTGTTTCTCTTTTTGTCCCCTTTCCTTCCTTTCCCCCTCCCATTCCTACCTTGCTTCCTTCCTTTTTTTTTCTTTTCATTTTCTTTTCTTTTCTTTTCTGGCTCTTGCCACAATAATAAATTCACCTTAAAGAAATTCTTGAAGTAAAAATTTAAAATAAAGACAAAATTCTATTGAATTTCTAATAACAAAAGATCTTATGTGTACTTTGAACATTTTGGTAGCACCAAGTAATACAGACCATTGAAAGAAAAGAACTAGCTCTGGTTTTGAAGCTATATTGAGAAATTTCTGTTTTATGTAACTTTTAAATTTACACTGAAAACTTAAATGTAAATAAAATAAATAAAAACTATACTATTTTAGAACCTGCACAGCAGGACCTAAGGGGAGGACCATTTCACTCTTTTATCAGATATTAAGCATGCCAGCCCTGTGCTCTACCATTTAAAGCACATGTCATACCTACATTCTACAAATGCTTTTTCATAAACCTTGATTTGCTCCTCTCAAGATGAAGGACAAAAAACTTACCATTTAAATATTAAAATGACTGCAAAAATAACTTCATATATCTATACTAACTCCTCTCAGGCAACCTGAAATTACATTTTTTTTCGAGCCACACCCATTTGATGCTCAGGCTAAGTGCTCAGAAATTGCCTCTGGCTTGGGGAGACCATATGGGACTCCGGGGGATTGAACTTCGGTCCTTCCTTGGCTAGGGCTTGCAAGGTAGACACCTTACCTCTAGCGTCACCTCACTGGCCCCCTGAAATTACATTTTTGTAGCAATTAAAATATTCATATTTAGTGAAATAAAGAAAAAATGTAGTAGAAAGCTATTCAATAGTTTGCTAGTAATATTTTATCTTTTGTTAATTGGAGAGGTGTAGGCCAAACGTATTGACTATCTTATTATCTCTGTGCTCAATAATCTCTCCTGGTGATGCTCAGGGAATTATACATATTCCTTGCCAGACTTTGAACTGGGGTTAGATAAGTACCTAAGCCCTTGCACTTTTTGTGTAACCCATCTTTTGAGTTTCAATGCTTTCAATCAATTTTAAGGTTAATGGGCATTTACACTCTAGAGATATTTGAAGTCTAATCCTATTTTCTTAGAAACCATAGTTCTTAGAAATAAACTGTTTGAAAGAGCTTGTATTTGACAGCCCAGAGGATGTAACTTAATATTCACTAAAATAATTGCTGCCATGACTGATAACTATCATCACCTTTCTATCATGCTATAACATTATGTTATATAAACTGTCTTGTTGAGTTACTTGAGCAACCATTTCAAATGGCTGATATGTTACTTTTACTCACTCCTACTTAAATGAGGAGATTAATGCTCAGAAGGATTAAGAGATTTGTTCAGCATTACAGTCAATTTATATTACAGTCAGGTCTTCAGTAAGCCATTTATTTAAGATGAGGTGCATAATTTCAGGAAGTTACAGGGGTACAATCCTACAGGCAGGATTGCTAACAGGTATCCAAAATTCAACCCATGAACCCAAGTTAGGTGAATGTCCTGACAGAGATGCCTATTTTTTAAAATTAACTTTATTTATTATAGACTATAATTTGCAGACTGTTCATAACAAAGATATTTCTGGCATTCAATGTCCCAACACCCATCCACACCAGTGTAATATTCCCTCACCCTTTTCACCATTTCTCAATCTCCCTTAAGACTAAACTTTAGCAGTGATGAATAATTTAGATAATATTGCTTGTAATAAATAGCAATAGAATTATTGAAAGAAAACTTTATTAAAAGAAAATTTGTAAAAATTATCCTATCTTGCTGTAGTTATGTCTTGCCTGAAGGTTAGTTGTTAAACATTCTCATGTTAGTTTTATTTGTTGAATATTGAGCTTCATATCTAATATGGTGTATTCTGACTGGGAATTCAGTATTAAAATTATGGGAATGTCCACAACTTTGAGGATCTGTGAAGCTGGGACCATAAGCTCATATAGCAACATCAGTGGTTCTTAGGTATAATTGTCCAGAAGGGTGGGGCTAGACTTTCTAACCTAACTCCAAACATCTCTGGAAATGTCAGCCACAAAGGCAGCATATCTGGAGTTTGAGTCTGCTACGAGTTTCTGCAGAGATTAGCGGAAAAGCAGTGAAGCTGAGCCAATATCTTGGTGGCAATTTTAGGGTAAGTCTATGTCTATAGCCTTCAGGGCTTGAGCATGGGGGTGTAGGTATGCCCCGGTGCTATTAGCTATGAGGCCAATACGTCCATAAGTTTTGCTGCTAGTTGTGGCTCTCTGTAGTGTGTTAGATAAATCTAACACTGACTAAATCTAACACTGGTTACTTGGGCAGATATGGGAAAAGGCTCTGGATCTTGAGTGTGGCTTCAGGAAATTGTAATTCAGAGGCACTCCAAATAATACTTAGAGATGTCAGCCACAAAACTGGCAAATCTCAAGAGATGCCTATTTTTAAGTCAAAATCCACGCATCATATTACATTTGATAGGCGATCCATCCTATTACATATAAGCAATCTTTTTCAAAGCAGTCTTCCATATCCCTGAAAATATTTCTCTTAGTTTATTCCTTGAAAAAGGAATGTTATTGGGAAACACAGTTAATATTTATTTCAGAAGGAAATTTGACCCAATAAGAGAAACAATAAATTATTTTAATCCTGATTTCTAAATATTTGAACTATATGAATAGCTGAAGTGTAGAGCAAACAAAATACCTTTTTACTTAGTACTGAGACAATAACTACAGTAGCAGGTGTGGCACATGTGGTATTCAAGAAGGTCTCCTTCACTTGCTCTAACCTTACAGGCTCGTACACGTTTAGTTTTTATTCTTTAAGTTAGTGTTGGAGTATCTGGCTAAAAAAGCTGGGTCCTCTCATTTTTCCTATGGAAATATTTTTATTTTTATAGAAAAATGGATCCAAAATATAGTAGCCAGGGAGATAGCTCAAATGGCAGAGATTATGCAGAGCTTGTATAGGTCCTGCATTGATCACTACATTTTATGGTTCCCTGAACACTGCTTGATATAGCTCTGATGGCAGCTAAGAGCCACCAGCCCTGCATACCCCCCAGCCCACCTCTCTGTCCTCTGCCCAGTACTTCTATGCTTGGTCTCCACTGAAAAGAGATATACCTTAAAAGAACAAAGATAATTATATAGGTAACAAAAAGAAATACTTTAATGATACTAACATGAAACTTTCTTAAGCATGATATTAAAAATAAGCTGAACACGTAAAAAAGTTAGCTATCTTGCTGTATTAAATTATAAAAACAAAATAGTCAAATAAATCTTCAAAATTTAAGCGAGTTATTTGAATATCCATTTCTCCAGCAGATGACATATAAATTTCCAATAAACATATGAAAATATGCTAAACATCAAGATAAGAGAAATTCTATTAAAATAGTATGAATTCTCAATTCATACCTACTTGACTGGTTACTATGAAAAAGAAGAAGAGGGGTCTGAGCAATAGCATAGTGGTGTTAGCTTTCCACGAGGCTGACCCAGGTTCTAAACTGGCAAACCATACGATACCCTGAGATTGCCAGGAGCGATTTCTGAGCTCAGAACCAGGCATAATCCCTGAGCGCCACAGTTATGGCCACATCTGGTGACATTCAGGGGTTACTCTTGATTATGTGCTCAGAAACCGCTCCTGGTTTGGGGGACCATATGGTACGCCAGGGGATCGAAACGCAGTCCGTCCTAAGTTAGCTCATACAAGGCAAACGCCGTACGCCCTACACTTGCGCCACCACTCCAGCTCCTGATGTTATTTTTATCACAATAAATTTTATAAATATTTTTATTTGATTTTTTTGTTTTGTTTTTTTGGGGGACATACAATCTGGGGATCCAACCTGAGTTGACTATGTGCAAAGCAAATGACCTAGTCACTGTGCTATTGCTCCAGTCCTTGTATTTGATTTTATAGAGGTTTCTTTGGCAGTGCATGGGGTTCAATGTTTCATTCTTGACTATGCAAGTTAATATGAATGTCAAAATTCTTCAGAATTGTTAAAAAATAGTATCAAAGGGAAAAAAACTAAACTAAGGATAGTGCTTAAAATAGGATAATGATTTCATTTGCTAAGTATACTAAAATTACTACAAAATCAACAACATAATGATTACTATTCCAATATTTCCTATGGAAATAATAAGTGGATCAAGACATGACAAAAAACACATTCAACTTTGAGGAAGAGGTGGTGATGAAAGGTAATAAAGTGCTATGTATGAAACCTTATTAACATTAGTAACGTACACCACAGTGTAAAAACTTATAAAGACCCCTAAAATCATTAGGGGCCATAGATTTCTGAGTGCCCAGGAATAACCAGGAGTAACCCATTAACACTACTTCTAAGCAGGTTTGAGGAACCATATAGGATGCTGGGGATCAAACACACCATGCAAAGCAAGTGCCCTGTCCACTGTACTAACACTATGGCCCTTGCCTATGCTATTTAGACTCTAATTCTTAAAAGCTGCTGTAGCATTCAGAAACACATTGTCCAGTCGAGATAGACCAGGGCTATCTGCCTCTCTCAAGGAAATCTCCCAAAATGATGTTATTTTCAGACACTGTAAGAACTAAAGGAAATCCTGCAACAACAACAATAACAAAAGATGTGCCTATGTCCTATTCCAGAAACTGTATGTATTACTTTCTGTGGACAAATTATTTTGTAGAGATAATCTGCAAAAGATCTTGAAGTGAGGAAGTTATTGTGGATTAGTCCAGAAACTCTAATTACAAAGAATCCTTATGAGATAAAGTAGAAGACTAAAATGGAGGAGAAAGCATGCAAAAATAAAGAGATCAGAATAAGACAACCACAGATGACAACAACAGAAACAACTAGAAACTAGATGAAAAATGGGACCAATACATTCTCTCCTAAATCCTCAGTAGAGGGTGTAGACATGCTAAGACCTTGACTTGAGACTTTAGTCTCTAGAACTGTGAGTAAATATATTCAGAGATACTATCGGATGGTAGCTCTAGGAAACTGAAAATGCCCTTTTCTGCAGAAAATTTGTCTGAAAAATATTTCAATTTATTTTAATAATTAGACTTTCATTTATGTCATATTCTCAAATACTTTGTCCATCCTATTAAATAATTAAAATATCACCAGGATACCTTAAATACTATGGGAAAAAATAAAACTTTGGTGTACAGTACTTACATTATAATAATCTCTACATTAACATGGTCATAGCCGGTAATGGGTTGATCTGAACATAAATCTCTAATGTAGTAATTTGAGATTCATGTATGTAAATCAGAAATGTATATCTGTCCTCAAAAAATATATATGTTAAGAAATATTATAATGTGCTACAATCTGGGGACTTGAGGGAAAAAGTAATTGCACATGGATTCTGTTTTATTTATCTTAACTTTCTTTGGTGAAAGTTCAAAGTTAAGATATCAGCAAGGGGACTTCTTCAGATAATTATGTTATGGGTGATTGTCCTTCCACTGTAACTTTACCTTATCCTCTTTCTTTGCATCTTTTGTTCTCATAATTCATAATAAAAAAAAAGTGAAAAAAAATATATAATTGACTTTATTTGGAGAAGGAATACTCAGAAAAGATCAGGGTCTATTTCTGGCTCTGTAATCAAATGTGATTTCTGGCTATACCCTGGGAACCATATATAGTATTGGGGATTTGAATTAAGGATCAAGAATTTGTATCAAAATACAATGAAAATACTAAACCCCTTTACTATAACTTTGTCCCTCAAAAGAGAGAAATATCAAAGTATTTAATGCGAATATGCAAATAATCATATCACTGAAAATAATGGAAATATCTATTAAAGACAGATTTGCAAAACAGAATTGAAAAAAAAGATTAGCTATAAAAGTCTATAAACTCATACTTTAAGGAGTCAGGAGAAAAAAAAATATATCCCATGTAAAATGTAAAATCACTAAGATATTAACGTTCTGTTGTGAAAGCTATAATACTTTGTGTTGCCCATTATGATTCTGACACTAAAATATGAGTTTGAAGGGACAAAGATCAGGCCCCCAAAATTCTAAATACTGCCTCTGAGTCTGAGTACTGAACATGCTTCCTGCACTAACTTACCAACTTGATTAAGACATTGTACCATCAGAAGAAAAAATATAGCCTACTTGGATGTATTAAGAAATGACTTCGAAAACAGGGACATGATTGTCAATTCACATACACTCTATTAAGGAATTAGATTAAGGCAATGTAACAATGCTCCTTGTTCTTACTATAGAAGTTTTAAAAGTGTAAACTGTGTAGTTAAGAGGGGCTCAGAGCCACAGAATCTGTAGAAAACCTGTTCAAGGCATGGGAGAAAGTTGGGCAGATTTTTCTCCCAAAAGGTTTGAAATGCCTTTTAGCGATTACAAAAAAATTAGAATTTATATTAAATCTTGAGAACACAAAAACTGGAATCTTTCAGTACATGAGACCAATCTCCTTTCAAGAAAACCCACAGCATATAAACTCATGAAACTGCTGAACAGAATCCAAATGCCAATTTCTTTATTTTTACTGAATACTACAATCATTACCCCAGATCATAGTGTTTCTGCAATTTCACATAGTACTTTCTTCCTCAGTAAAAAGTCCTGTATGAAAATAAAGACTATGATTATAATATTTCTTATTAGACATGAACCAGACAAAAATGCTTATAGAGAAAGATGAGTAGAAAAGAAAATGAGAGAAACTTTAAAAGGCTATTAATAAAACACAAAATAATTTTGATACTTAAGGCCAATCTATTAACCAAAAGCTCTCTGTCATGGACAACATTTAAAAAGCTCAGCTCTTAGTATCCATGGTGATTCTGCTTTAATGCCTACTCAAACTGAAACCAATATTAACATTTGATTGGCCTGTAGGCTCATCCTTTTAAATGGCTTTAATGCAGTAAAGACATTAGTTCACAGACTAAAGAACTTATTTCTCTAATTTCTACATTTCTTCCTTCATTCTTTACTATAGGTGGGCAGCATAGAGCCTTTGGAGTGAACTGTGGCTACAATATTAATGCCAGAAAAAGTAAAACTGAAGAAACAACAACAACAAAAGGATATTCTAAACAACAGTCTTATTTGCAACCTGCAACATTTGATCATATTTAAGTCAACCACCATTGTTGTTATAGGCACAACAGTTACTTAATAGTTACAACAAAAAGCTAGTGACCTTAACTTTTCAGGTGGCCCCTGGTAGATAGCCAGACTTTGATGTGTCTAAACAAGCACATATATAGAATTCATGATGAGGTCTATTAGGATTGTAAAATCTTCTGAGAGGAAGCTGTCTAGAGCTGCCCTGCTTAAAATATTTAAAAGCAGAGAGATCAAAGTATGTGTCACTGAAAAAGCTGAGGGTTGTCATGAGAAAGGGGATAAAATAGCAAACCCATTCAGTTCTATCCATTACTATAATGACAGAATAGGCCAAAATGATGAAAATGAAAAGAATAACATAGGTCAGAATAAGAGTAAACCATAGGTCATATGCTATAGATATTAAATTTTTCTTTTGTACAGAAAAGATCGTTTTATGTATTTTTGCGATACACTACAGTAACAGGTTTTATTTCTGAATGCCTGGTTTCCTATCTATAGAGCCACATATCTGAGTAAGAGGCCTATCCCAAGCATTTATTAGGATACTGAAGATGAGTCAAAAAAACCCCAAGATATTGGCAAATGGCCTCATGCTAAAATCATGCCAAAAGGTTTCATGTTAAGAGTACAATCTTTCCATTTAATTGTCACATTGATCAATTGATCAGTTAGGTAAAAGGCAATGCTCTCTATTATGAATAGTGCTACAATGAACATGGGGAAGCAAATGTCTTTTCAGAATATTTTGGACCCTTGGGGTAGATGCCAAGATCTGAAAATAAATGTTCAATAATAGGTGACTACATAAAGGAATTTGATACACACACACACACACACACAGAAAGAGGCTCACACACACAGAGAGAGGCACGCAAGCACACACAAAATGGGGCACTTCTCGCTGTAAGAAAAAAATCTTGCAATTTGTCACTACACGGATGAGGCTGCAGACTGTAAGCCTGAGTGAAATTAATCAGAAGTGGGACAAGACACACAGAATGACTCTTGTATGTGGGAGAGAAAGAATGCCCCAAATCAAAAGGACCAGAGAACTAGTTCACAAACCTGAGTTTATTATGGAGGGAGATACCAAATTGAGTTTGGCAAGACACTGGGGTAAAGATGGAGGTAAAGAGATACTCAGGTGAAGGGTGAGGTACTGGAATTTTTTTGTACCTGAACCCTATCTCTAGCAGTATTGCAATTCACTGGGTTTCAAATAAAATAACAATAAAAGCAATCCAGTCTCATTTGCTGTATCCAAACAGCTCCTCTATCTCATCTTTGCAATGGCTATTGAGATGGATATGAAGTTAAGATTATGTAGAGAGAAAGAGAAGAGGCCAGAAAAGCATGCAGAAAAGAAATGCTTGGGAGAAAGAGGTTTTCTTTTCAGGATAAATTATTCCTTAGAGACTAGGGTAATATAACATTTCTGAGGGGAAAAACTTCTTAGAAATGCTAATTATAATTCTGTGGAACATTGTTATGTGTTAATTCTTACAGTGCTTCCCTTAAAATACAATTCTCTAAAAACTGATGCTCTGCCTCTTTAAACTGGGCCACCTTGTATATCCTGAATGTGCTTTTTCCAGTAAAGAACTGTATTGATGTAAATCGACTTTGTCAAGAGCGTCATCAGAGTCAGCTGGGAGTGACAGGCATGTTCTAGCCAATTCTGGATGGTGTGTTGAAATCGGCTTCCCAGGCTACTCGAGTGAATGCACAAAAGCATGCCCACGTTTTCATGGGAGTGATGTGCTGATCAGCAAAGCCTTGGCTCTGTTAGAACATAAAACACATACCAGGAGCATTTCTTGGAGGAGAAGCCAACCAATCAATCATAGGAAGAGCTACATAATCCTTACAGGTTAAAAGGTGCCAGGGCTCGCCCTTTGCCTTAGGGCAAAAAAAAAAAAAAGAAAAAAAAAAAACTCCTCATGTTGCTTTGCAGGGCATACTCCTATAACACAGAAAACCACATTTCCAAATAGAAGTCATCAAGCTCACATAATATAAATTCATAAGCAGAAAATATAAATCAGTCATTAAAACCAAAAAGGAAAGCTGTTTTGTTCATTTCAGTTTGTTTTACAGTCTGATTACAAAACAATCCTATAGAAATACTAGAAAATAATGTATCTTGCTCACTTTAAAAAATATTTGTGTTAACATAGAAAACCTACTTATTTATAAAAAAAAGTTGTATCATTGTAATAACTATATTTTGGCAATACAATGTATAATTTTCTTAGTTCTTTTTTTAGCTATTAAGTATCTTATTTTAACATCATGCTTAAGAATAGAATTTATGTCTAACATTTGAAGGAAAAAATTTATAATTTCAGGAGAGAAAATCTGCCTTGGGGCCATACATCTGGAAAGTAGCAATTTCCCAATCACCTCTATGCATCTTCCCTCACATCTTTACTCCCTGAAGCATGAATGCATGATAAAAAGGAACAGAGCTGTGCCAAACACAGTGTGAGAAGAGCACTGGCTAGCCAGGTTCCGATGCCTGACCTCCTTCGATAAAGGCACTGAAGGTGGCTCAGTGTACAGGGAAAGAATTAAAATAAAGGCCTCCCACTGCCCTTCCCTTTCTCCCTGCCACTGGCCCTCCCCCCCCCCCCTGAGATTGGCTATCCCAATTGCAGAGTGTGCTCACCTAACCCCATAACTCAAGTGAGATGTTGACCTTTGCTAATACAATGATTACCAAAAAACTGCTAGATGTTTCTTCATCACCAAACTACTTTCTCCAGATAATCGGAAACTTTGAGTCTGACTCAAATTCTCAGTCCTCCACCGACCCCCCCAAACTTCATCCTGATGACTTACTTGTACCATTTACTTTCAGTAAGATCTCCTGTGATTCCAACCTCCTTTGACTGTTGCCTATACCTTCTGGCCTGGTTGCCCCTTGTGGCTT
This sequence comes from Suncus etruscus, assembly GCF_024139225.1. Lineage (NCBI taxonomy): Eukaryota > Metazoa > Chordata > Mammalia > Eulipotyphla > Soricidae > Suncus > Suncus etruscus. The sequence continues at coordinate 118,090,154 of NC_064849.1, forward strand.
CTTCCTGACTTGAACTCACTGAAGTAATCACTCATCCAACATACATAGGACATTTCTATTTATACTTACAAAAATCATGCTACTTAATGACCCCCTAAATTCTCCTCTGCTTCTGCTCTAGGTTACATGTTTTTCTTCTCAGGTTCAATCTTTGCTCCTAGGCAAATTACCATATTAAAAAGCAGATAAGTCATTCAACAAAACAGAACCTGTCAGGTAAAGTCATTATCAACATTGCAAAAAATGGCATGGTTATCAGAAAAGTTTCGACAATCTGGTATACTGGTTTCTAGAATGAGAACCTTCTGGTGTTGCTGTGTTCCTGTGTTGCTGTCCAATGACTTTCTGCATAATAGCTCATCACTCCTTCAGAGCCACTCACACTCTCAGGCAAAACTCTATCTCTCAAGTTTCAGATTGAGAAATCAGTAATATATCAAAAATAGTCTATCCCAGAAGTCTAGCACAGAGTCTTTACTGAATTCTACATGACTACAGAGGATGGAAATACATGCCTCAAATTAAAAGTAAAGTCACTACTAGAAACATGGGTGGAGGGACAGAAAGCATTGTTATGGCCAGTCACCTGGTGACTATATTTTGTATGCATAAAACTCTATGCCACTGAAGAAGTAGTTTTCTTTCTTGCTCTTCTCTATGCTTCAGAAATGACTGTGACCGTTTCCCCCTCCCTTTTATAATGCCATTCTGTTCCACCTTCATATCTGAGCTGCCATACACATTGTGGCTTGTTTGATCTTATATGTACTTTTTATTTTTCTGACCAAAATGTTCTTCCAATAAATAATCACAGCTGCTCAATTATCTCTTTCAGATGTCTACCTCATACCGAAAACTCCCTCCAAATACTATATATGTCTTACTATCCTCTTACCCTAATTCATATGTTTTGTCATTTTCTAACACACTAGAATATTAATTTGTGGGCTCTCTTCTTCCTTGTTAGAATATATTTTTTATGGCAATAGTACTTTGTCTATTTTATGTGGTAGTCTTACCTTGGAAGAGAGGTATAGAGTAGACATTCCAAAATGATTTGATAATGGTTGAGAGGATAATAGAATATTTCATTTCTGATTCTATTCTGAAAAAGTCAGTCTTGAAATTAGATAATACCTTTAGCATAAGATGGTTTCACTGTGCAATTTATAAAGAACTGTTAGATGCTTTATATTCTCTTGTAATTGAATGAAAAAGCAGATACAACCTTTGCAGAAATAATGTCTCCAATCTATGCATCAGAACGCAAATGCCACCACTGGAATTAATACATATAATTTGAATAGATTTAAAACAGCACTCAATTTTGCTATTTTCAGTATATTTTTCTTAGCTGGTTCCAGTTAACTTTTTTTAGCCTACCTACCCTACAGATATCCCATGCTATATTCAAACTCATCTGATTTTGAAATACTTATCTAGTCTCTATATCTGTGCCTAATTTTCTTTTGGGGAGATCTTACCTCCTAAAACTTTCCTTTCTACTTCAGTTCTCTATCTACTGAAATCTACTGAGATCTTTCATACTGAATATTCATATCAAATTCCATTCTAGGTTTTACTTCTCTTCAAAATGGAATATAAAAATCTAAATTTAAAAAATTTACAGATAATAATCAATAAGATAATCTAAGAAAATGTTCATTACAAATTTTTTTTGTTTTTATTCTTTCTCATACTCCATCTCAAGTTAGAAATTCCCTTCATCAGAAACAATTTTCCCACCCTCTAAATTCTAATATTATTTAGCTTTAGTTATGATACTGTTTTCTGGTTATGTGTTTGCATTTTATCTCTTATCCTACTCTTGAGATCATAAACAATGACTCAACAATATCCATATATACAACATGCTTGTAGTAGGCACAATATGTGAAATATATATACATAGAAAAGTAGATAAGATACATTGACAAAGTACATACATTTATACATGTGAAGATCACCTTCAATGTTCTACAAATTCTATTTTTTTTTTCATTTCAATGGCACAATAATCTTTTAAAGATATCTGTTTGATAACCCTATTATCTGAAATGTTAAATAATTCTGAGTCATTTATCAATTGGAAATAGTTCCATTTTACAGATAATGCCCCATCAATTTTAACTGATGCCCTTAGGATCATATTATTGTCTTTAGTGTTGAATTGAGAAATCCTGCTCTATGTACAACTAGTGATAGTGAGATCAATAGGCTAGAAACTTAAATATTGTAATTAATGAAGATTATTAACTTCATTGTACATAGATCAGGGATTGATGAATTTATGGCCACTGAGCCCTCTCCACTCTCTCTTTTTTTTTTTAAAAAAAATAGGGATTTATTGAATATATTTATGCCAATTTGTATAGTTTGTAATGGCATTTGTTTTACATCTAGGATTAAGTATCACAGAGGATAGAGGCTATATGAATACAAAGCCTTTATTATAGAAAAGAAACTTTGATCATACTTTATATGGAGAGTGGGTAGTCAGAGCAGAACTTTCAGATGATTAATGATACACCATAAGTAGAATATCTTAAAAGGGAAGGAAATTATGGCACAAAGACCAGATAGAATGTTATTGAAATAGCCACAACATAAGGCTAACAACTGAAATAGACAGCAAGTTGAGAAAGAACAGAAAAACAAGAAGCATTTCATGAAATAGTTCGCATAAAAAGGGAGAACAAAGAACAAAGCAGAAGTCAAAAGATGATTCAAGCTTGCTTACCCATGAATATAAAAGAAAAATCAAATATGAGGAAATTGTAAGCCTGGATTTGCACATGTTTCACTTTAGAATAGATCTCCAAATGGAAATATATAGAAGACACATAGAATTTGAGCTACGATTATCAGTTGGATTTTGTTCAGTGTAGCTGTTGGTTGGATCAAGGCTGGGGCAAAGTTCAGGATTATGTTTTGGGCAAACACTAAAATAAGGTTAAAGGAATAATTATGCAATGAGCATTTCTATATCAGGTGCTAAAATAAGTCTATGCAAGATAAAATACGTAGCAAAGTGAATTCCTTGAGAGAGCAAGAGAGAAAAGAGAAAGAGAGAGAGAAAGAGGAAACAGAGAGAGAGAGAACTCAAAGTCGAGTCTCTGAGTAGACAGCTTCAAGAAAGAACTATGATACTAAATTTAGAGGCCAGGGCACAGTGAGTAGGGCATTTGCCTTGCATTCAGCCTACTCTGGTTTAATCCAAAGCATTCTGAATGGTCCCCTAAGCCTGTTAGGAGTAAAAATATGGTTCCGTTGCTGATACTGAGAAGGTCCTTAAGTGATTTTCAATGCAAAACTATGTTGCTTGTAATATATTGACACATCTACATATTAGTAAAGAAAATCTTAATTGGGGCCAAGAGATAGCACAACAGCGTCTGCCTTGCAAGCAGCTGACCCAGGACCTAAGGTGGTTGATTCGAATCCCGATATCCCATATGGTCCTCCGTGCCCGCCAGGAGCTATTTCTGAGCATATAACCAAAAGTAACCCCTGAGCATTGCTGGATATGGGCCAAACCACCCCCCCCAAAAAAAAGAAAATCTTAATTATACATGTGAGACAATGCTTGTACTTAATTAATTATGGTAGGAACACTGTTGACTTTCCTAAAAGTTTTCATTCTTAAACAACTATTTTAGACATCATGGTTTACAAAACTGTTAATAGTAAGGTTTCAACATAAAACACACAAGCATCACCCACCAGAGTGTCTTCTTCCTTCCACCACCATTCCAGTATTCCCAAAAATCTCCAGGTAAATGTTCTACTAAATGCCAGTTCTCAGTTTCTCTTGACTTTGGACATACCCTCCTTTTTTATTCACCCCTATATTATATTCCATATATGAATGTGATACTTGGTATCAGTCCCTCTCCTTCTGTTTAGCTCCTTGCAACCATGATACTCTACATATCCACCTGTATACATATCAGCAATTTTCATTTTATCCTTTCATATATCCAAGTAGTATTCTTTTATTTATATATACACAAATTTTTATTTTTTACTCAAGTGCACATCATAAATATTTTGAAATACCTATGACCAGAATTAAAAAAGCAAAGGAGGTACCAGAGTGATAGAACAGCAGGTAGGGTGCTTGCCTTTCACACAACCAAACTGGTTTAAATCTCCAGAATTCCATATGGTCCCTCAAGAGTCCATTCAGAAGTGATCCTTGAGTGCAAGCTATCAGTAATCCCTGAGTATTTCAGATGTTCTCCCCAATTAAACAAACAAACACAAACAAGGTGATGTACCAAGATGCTTCAGTAGAACAGAATTTCTCAAAGGGTGGCTCTAGCATCCTCTGCAGAGTCACTTACAAATGTGCCTGCCAGGGCCAAAGCGGTGGCACAGGGCATAAGGCATCTGCCTTGTGTGTGCTAGTCTAAAATGGACCTCGGTTGGATCCCCCGACGTCCCATATGGTCCCCCAAGCCAGGGGCAATTTCTGATCTCATAGCCAGGAGTAATCCCTGACCGTCACCTGGTGTGGCCCAAAAACCAAACAAACAAACAAATGTGCCTTCCAGTGTCCACCTCAGATCTCTTAGTGCAGAGACAGCATCAAGGTTTTCTTTTTTTTTTTCTTTTTTTTTTTTTTTTGGTTTTTGGGCCACACCCGTTTGACGCTCAGGGGTTACTCCTGGCAATGTGCTCAGAAATCGCCCCTGGCTTGGGGGGACCATATGGGACGCCGGGGGATCGAACCGCGGTCCGTTCCTTGGCTAGCGCTTGTAAGGCAGACACCTTACCTCTAGCGCCACCGTCCCGGCCCCAGCATCAAGGTTTTAACAAAAGCCATTGTGGGAAACTCAAACTTAGAAAAGTCTTGTGCTAGGATGGATGCTCTATTTTTTCCATCTGAAGATTTTACTATCTTTTTGAAATGATATCCTATGCAAGATTCCCTATGTAGGAAGCCTATGTATGAAGTGACCCTAGAACACCATCTGGTATGACTCAAAGCCCAAAAGCAAATAGATAATTAAAATGTTAGCCTATTATATAAAGATATAATTAAGTCTTCAATAATGTACTGAAAATGATTTAAAAGGAGTTGGAAAGGAAATAAACTTCTTGTTATTCAATTTTTTTAATTTGATGATATCCTATATTATACGTTTATATTAGGCAAATTATGCAGTTTGTCCTATCTGGATAATCTGGTCAGGAAATAAGTTCTCTATAGGAACATAAATATATTAAAAATTGGATCGATTTCTCACCTTAGATTATTTGTGCATATGTATGGAGAGTCTACAATTTTGAGGATGAGGGATATTATAGCTGGTTGTGCTCAAGACTTACTTGTCTGCTCAAGAAATACTACCAGGGCATGCTGTATTGTATACGATGCCAACCTAGGTAAGCCACATGCAAGTCAACTGCCTTATTTGCTATATTCTCTCTAGTTCTTTACATATTTTTAAATTGCCTTTTAAATTGTATAGTTTAATTGCCTGTAGACATAGATTTTTTAAGCAGTCATTAGAAATTACAAAATTTCTATGAACCAGCTTTATGCATCTTTTATTCATGTAGTTAACAGGTAGAAATTTTTATAACTACAGAAATTTGTTCACTCTCAGCGTGTTTACCTTCAACCAAGGTATTCACAGGAAGAAGTTCTGAAAAAACCTGCAGAACTTGTTGGTATATTAGAAGTTCTGTCATTACTATAACATAAAGTTAGACATAACTTATGAAATTCATCAAATGAAAAAAATTGAATAAGAAGTTTATTTCCTTTCCAACTCCTTTTAAATCATTTTCAGTACATTATTGAAGACTTAATTATATCTTTATATAATAGAATAACATTTTAATTATCTATTTGCTTTTGGGCTTTGAGTCATACCAGATGGTGTTCTAGGGTCACTTCATACATAGGCTTCCTAGATAGGAAATCTTGCTTTGCCAGGGATCAAAGTGGGGGTTTCTGCACGCAAAAAATGTGCTCCAGATCTTTGAGCTACCTCTCCAGTTCCTTGCTGCCATTGAAACTAGAAAAAAGACATCAGGTTCAGAGCAGTTAGGAGGTCATAGTACTTTAGTATACGTGAATATATTTTGCCTTTTAATTACATGTTTTTAATTATCTTCTACATAATAAATGGTAAATTCTAATCAGAGATCAATGAACACTTCATTTATCAACAGAGCTTGAACAAAAGTATACATAAGTATACATCCAATAAATACATTCAAACTGCAATCCAAAATAAATGATTCACATGTGTACCTTAAAATTGGGAAGGTAATATAAAAATAAATATCACTATTAATGGACTACTGTTATTATTAGTAAGAGGGCTTTATTAAAGAAATCTAAGTTCTATTCAGAGGAGAGCCATAGCATTCTGCCTCGTGCGTCATCAGCCTCCAATTCATATATGTTTTAGTTATTACTACCCATAAATCATGAATTGTTCCATTTGGCACTCACTCAATAGAAAGCAATAAAAAAATCACATTGCACAGAATAAAGCAAAGTAAAGCAAATACACTAAGCCTAAAGAAAGTAAACAAGAGCAATGAAAATTCAATAACCTTGTTACTGAGAAATTTGCTTACTTCTAAAGGTCAACCATGCACACTAACCATTTATAAATATAAATGTACAATTAACTGTGTAAGAAAGCAAAAAATATCTATTACTAATAGTATTCAAGGAAGTTACTTTATTTTAATGATAGTTAATTTAATCAGAGGGATATTTCAAGAAGTAATAGAAAGGAAATTGGTTTCTTTGAAATTACTATAACATAAAAATATAAATTTAACTAAAGACAAATATTTACTGTAAAATAACATTTTATGCTGATCAAAGTGTTATATTATTCAATTTTATTTATTCTGAAAATCTGATTTAGAAAAGTGGTGCATATTTTCTGCCAGTGAAATTTTTCTAAGTTGTCATACTAAAATAAGGAACTAAGGAGGGTGTTTTCTTTTTCTAATTTCTCCTCAAAATCTTGGCATTTCTTTTCTAAGCTTAGTTCTTGATGTGTAATTTAGCCACTATGAATACTAAGAGAAAAGAATTAGTCATCAGAGCTTAACAAACTACTTACTTGGTCGGCATTTTCCTAAGAATTATAGATACATTTACAGAGATATTTTCTAGAAGATCAGTAAGTATATTATTTTCAAAAGTATACTAGTGAAATATTTTGGAAACACCAATTTTTAACAAATTAAATTCTTACATACTGATTCATTCACAGTAAAATAAAATTATGTCTGGCATTGCATGTGAAAGCCAAAATACATGTGTATGTGCTTGCACACACACACACACACACACACACACACACACACAGAGTCATGATGACAAAGTCCAAACAAATGGTTAATCATTGCTTTCACTATGGCAGTCAAGCACAACCTCACCTTATAGGCTAGAAGTCTATGGATCTCCTCAGATGCTTTGCATTCAGGCACAGCAATGGGAAATATGTTTCTCAAAACAAATACGTATTAAATGATCCTTCTACAGGTGGTACTCCCAGAGATATACACAATTTGATCCATGTTGAGTTTCTTGTTTTTTAGGAACATATATTTCCAGCTACTTGGTCAAAATCACATGAGACAGAAGACAGGGTATGATAGAAAGTGTCAGTTAAATGGCAGCACAAAGTGCTCTCTAAGTCCAAGGACAGATTGCACCAAATGAAGTCAGGCTATTTGTTTGGCCTGTTGACATTTAGCCATTAAAATCCCAAATGAAGCCTCTAATCCCAATGTTTTCACCTTATTATTCTCATTAAATCTCATTTTTTTAATGATGATATATTGGCCCACAAAAAACATCCATAAAAATATTATTTTCATTAAGATAAGCATTCATAGAAATGTCCATCCTAAAAGCAGATATCTTGTTAAGTCAAAGGGATATTGCCCCCATGGTGGGGATTTAGCATTAGGTTGGAAGATAAAAGGAACTGTTTTGAGATGAGAAGGGCTTTGGTCCTTATATCTGGCCATCAGGTCAATTGCAGTGAGCCTGTGAGTCAGGCCAGCTCTGGTTACCAAGCAGTTAGCTGTTCTGTAGTTTGCTGCCCTGTTGCTTAGAGACTTGAGCCAGCAGACCATCATTTCCAGCTGGTTCTTCTGGAATCAAACCTTAATAGATTTCTGTCTTGATCTTTCTCTTTAGAGCTAAAGCCTTTCATTGCCTTTTCTCTTAATCATTGAAAATAAAATTAAGCTGATTGGGCAAACTTAATTTATTGTAACATAGTTATTGTGATTTTTTGTTTATTTTTTGTATGTAAATCTAATGACATCACTATGAATCAGCAGAAAAAAACTCTGCTTACAATGAAACCCTCCATCAGAAAAAATAAACATTTTTCTTATACATTCACAATATTGTATAAGAATCAAAGCTTTGTTCCTCTAATTTTGGGGGGGACCACACCCACTGATTCTCAGGGGTTACTCCTGACTATGCACTCAGAAATCGCTCTTGGCTTGGGGGACCATATGGGATGCCAGGGGATCAAACCAAGGTCTGTCCTAGGCTAACGCACGAAAGGCAGATGTCTCACCACTTGCATCACCACTCCAGCCCCCTTGTTCTTCTATTTTAATTTTAATATATATTTAAACAAACTAGAAGTATAAATAAATCCATTAGTATTTCGCACTAAAAATTTTGTCAAAACCTTTTGTTAAGTAGCTGCCATTTACTAAAATTACCGAATAATCATTGTTGTAAATCCATATTATTTTTATGAACTTAAAGTTAATATGCATAAAGAATCTGACCAATAGTAAGAACTAGGTTGTTAACGGCTATGCTATAACCAGTATAAGGTGATGATGTTATGTTATTATGAACCTAAGGATTTTATTCTGAAATGCTTATCATATCAACTCAAATCTCATTTTGAGAAAAAGTGATTCATTTAAAAGAATAGCACTGTTTATCTACTCTTAAATTTAACATAAAATTATTTTCTTATTTTCTATATACAATAGAAAATAATAATGATAGAAGATATGTAAAGATAATATATAATTGAAGATACAATAAAAGATAATTTACAGGAGAATTTTATGTTTATCCATAAACTTGCACATTTCAGAAATTCATGGCTCCAGAGGGTATTCTAGAACACCTGGAAACTTTTTCTAATGAATTTGAGACCTTATAATGAGTCAAAGTCATTCAATAATTCTGTTTCCAGTTATTTTGTTCCACACACACTCCAACAGCAAACTAAAACAGAGCTAGAACTATATGACGCCAAGGGCTCAGAGAGATTACACTGGAACTAAGACACATCGGGTTGACCCCATTTCTCTCACTGGCACTAAACTGCCTGGAGTGACCTTGGAATAGAGCAAGGAGTAAACTTTGAGTACAGGGGTGGTCAAAGAGAATTTAAAGAAAGTAGGTCAAAGACCTGTAGTTGGTACAGTTTGGGCACATGGATTTACTCAGGCACATGGTCCCGGTGGTCAAATCACTGCATGTCCTGAGTAGTATGGTAAAACTAAATTTAAATTTTCAAAAAGTCAAAAGTAAATTAAGTAGGGCAAATGAAGGAATGTGGGAATAAAAGAGAAAGAGTTGGTAAATAGAATCACTAACTTTGAGAACCATTTTGGATGTTTTCATGTGCACATGTTCATTTGACCTAGAAACTTTCTAAACTGCAAATTTGTTCTTTATAATTAATAAATAAACAAGATCTTTTTTCTTTTTTGCAGCTTGAATAGCCCTGATATATATTAAATAATGATAAAAATCAACCATTGTAACTGAATACAGAATAAATAGCCCACATATATTGGGGTTAGGGGTGCAGCTCAGTGGTAAAGCATACACACACACACACACACACACACACACACACACACACACACACACACACACACACACACAAAAGACATGGCCTCAAACACCTCTCTAGCTCCCTAAAAGTCTTTTTTATTTCCAGAAGGTTTCCTGAAAGAAACTTTCAAAAAAAACTACCAATAAGTTATTTTTAAAAGAATGAGAATCAATCTCAAAAGGAATGAATGGATCTTTGAAGAATAAGCTATTACGAAGAACACTTTGGAGAGGATGTGGAATGGGATATCACAGTGTTTTACTAGGAGGATTATGTATTTGGGTATCCACAGATTTCAAGTAAGGATGGGGGGGGTGTTACTATAATTATTATTTTTTTCAATCACTCTATAAGAATACTAGTTATGAACACCATGCATGACACCGGACAGCTCCATTGACTCATTTTATTCTCAAAAATATGTAAACCAAGACAAAAAAAATCATGGGTACACCAGCCAAGCAGTTGAAAATTGGGGAATCTCAGGAGGAGGACAGGTCAAGTCCCACCCTGCCAAAGCCTCAGCAGCTGCATCCACACTTTACAATTGCTTCTTTGTCAATGGCCCAATGTCACCACTTTACATGATCTCTGAAGTGATACCTAAACAACAGAAGCTCTAGGTATGCAGGTACCATATTTTCCGGTGTATAAAATGGCCGGGCGTATAAGACGACCCCATAATTTTGCAGTTAAGACATAGGTTTAGGCCTATATTCACTGTATCAGACAGAATGTTCCAGTGCTGCATGTGCTGCATGTGTTTCTGTGCTCATGTACCATAGTGAGCCAATCACAACAAGCAAAGGTTCAAAGGTTATACTGTCATAGACTTCCTCTCTGACTCTGGCCAATCTGAGCAGGCTTTGACAGTGTAGATTGTCTAATTTGCATGCATAAAAAGCCTGCTTGGATTGGCTGAGTTAGAGAGGCAGTCCGAGCAGCCTTGCAGTGATTGGTGCAGGATCGAGTTGGAAAATTCGTTTTGTGGCGATATTCAGACAACTTTCGTTTAGAGGCATATTGAAACATTTTTCGGGATATACTTGGCGTATAAGACGACCCCCGATTTTCAGTTGATTTTTTTTGTTTCTAAAGTCATCTTATATGCCGGAAAATATGGTTATTTGAGCTGAGATCATCAGAACTTTGTCAGAGAAGCATGGACACTCTCCCTCCAACTTTTCATACTTCCAGAAGACCTACAGCTATAACCACACCTCACAGCAGTCACCATATCAGCCACAGGTCTTGGAATTCCTAAACAGCTCGCCATATACTTGGCCACACAGCACCATCAAATTTTAATACTATCACCTCAGTAGGAACACAACAAATTATATATCAGTGGCATAGAAGCTACGTAATTTTAAAACAAATAACAGAAAGATTTATTTGAGACAAATAAAGCTTAGGAAAGGTTCTACAATGACTTATTTTGATTGATTGTTTGTCAGACCCAGCCACACAGAGGAGATACTCCTGGCTCTGCATTCAGAAATTGCTTCTGGCAGGCTCAGAGAACCAGAAGGGATGCCAGAATTGAACCGAGTCTATCCTGGGTTGGCCGCATGCAAGGCAAATGCCCTACTGCTGTACTATCATTTATTTGACTACAATGACTTAATAACCACAATACAGGATATAATAACTTTCTCAAATTTTCATTTGCCATACTGTTTTTTAAAATAATTTCATTGCCACTTATTTGTGGTATTGGTAGGTAATAAAATGCCTACCAAGGGGGGGTAAGCTTGGACTGGGTAGAAATATGGGGACAATGGTAAAGGGAATTTTATACTGCTGGTAAGATTTGTGTTAAAACACGAAATGACAGAAATGAGTAACTCGTGTAAACCATGGTTTATAAATAAAGTAATAAATATTTTTGCTTAATAAATTAAAACATGATTTTGTTGTTTAAGACATTACTCTTTTGACTATACTACAAATATAATTAAATGTACAACATGCTTATAAGAAAATGATAAAAAATAAGACATCTGAACATTATCTGGATAATAACAGCTTGCCCACAGAAAAGCTGGTAGCCCAATTTTATTTATATATGCTCCAAAACACTCTTTCACTTGGTATATAGAACACATTGAAAATAATCAAGAAAACTTTGCAAGTATTATTATACACCTGAATTTGATTTTCTGAAATAAACATGCTGGAATTTCAATTTCTGTCATCAGAGATTCTACTGGCTTTGAAGTTCTTGTTGACAGCAGATTAGAAGCCCTTACTTGGATAAGAGCTGAACCCCATCTACAATCATGAGAAGATACCAGGTATTAAGTAAAAAGAGTGAAACAGTGATGAAAAGCATGAACACCAGAGTGTTCTTATCTAACACTCAGTGCCAGACAAAATAACAGTGTTTAGTAATCCCTAGATAATGATATAATCATTACTAATAAGCCATTGAGAGAAAAGCAAAAGTAAGGTATGCCACAGAATTTTGAAGAATCATATTACTTCCAGTTGGAGGAAAGGATGAAGTTATCAGGAAGAGGAAGACTGAAAGACAAATATGAAATAGGCATAGATAAAGGAAAGACACCAAATCTTGAGCCTTTAGTCTAGTATCTTTCATATCAGCTTTCTTTTTTCATATAGTATGAAACTTACATGCTCTCATTGTTTCTTAGAATTCTTGGTTATTTCACATATGCTATCTTTAGTGAAATTCATCTACAAACAACTAAGCCATCATCTAAGCATGATTCTAAAGACTCAGGCAAAGAAGGATTGAATAATAGACACACCATATTTAACTAGGAAAATGTTAGTTTATAATGACTTTCACTATTTATTTCATTGCAACATATTGTACTTTATAACACATAAAATACTATATAAAATCATAACACCAACGAATTAAAAAAATGCTGTTACTATACTCAGGAAACTAGGTAAAAGTAACACTAAATTACATGTTAACCAACTTGTTCAAAATCACACAACTAGCAAATGAGAGGTCAGAATTTAAACGGAAGTAGTCTGGCTCCACTTAAATATTCTCCCTATGACTCATTCAACAGTTGGAGTACTGTATAAAATCAGATTACTGTTCTTCAAATGGGTTATGAAAACTCAAATAAAATCCAGCTAAGAACAACCAGGACTATCCTAGTCCATACAGTATATAAAGGTAAAATAATTTGAGTAATTACAATTTTTAAAGCATAGTAGAAAAAAACGAGTATGCCAAGATGTGTTATTCCCACTGTGTTATTCCAAGCTATTTGTTATAGAGATACATGATGCCAGAAAGGATAGTTGAAAACTGAATAGTTTGTAAATATGTTGGACATATAGATGTTATAGTGAAGGAAGTTTTTAATGATATATATAACATACATATGTATAATCTATATGTCTATTACATGTTAAAAGCAGAATTGTTTGGCTAATCATCATTCAGAAAGTTTGTAAAGATGTTAATTAACCAATAGTCATAAATGTTATTTTATAGTCAACCAAATTAGATGAAGAACCAAATAGCAACTAAAAGACTGTGATGGACACGGATGATTAGTACTGCCAGTACTACCAGTACTGTAGGTATGGGTCATCAGTACCCATGGAATAGAATGATCTTGTTTCCCACATTCCCTTTGCGGAATAGTGATATGTGTTGCATGCATTCCCAGGGGTGCCTAAAAAAAAAAAAATCACTCACCCATTTACTCACTTCCATTGTGTTAATTAAGTCTGGAAGCCTTAGAAACCAAATGACAAATCAAAATCAAATAGTGGAACCAAAAACAAAAGTTAAGATCCCAGGTCCCTGGTGTACCCCAGGCTACTTCTTCTAAAAATTTTAGTAGAAAATATATATTTACTGTGTTAATCTACTGAGACATGAAGAAAAAATTTTAGAGCAACCTAATGACTAACTTAAAGAAACCAGAACACTTCAAGTATTATTTATTACTCTAAAAGTCTAAATTACTTGAAATCAAGGACTAATTTCTGTTCAAATTTATAAATGCTAAGTATATCTGAAATGCATTGACTTAGTAGGTATAAAATATATACATATTGAATGGAAGAGATTACCAGATTTAGGAACCAATATTCTGAGTGTACAAGATTCAAAGGTAGACACACATGCATGAAGCATATATTTAGATGACTGATTAATTTGGGAGGGACACAGAACTATTTGAAATATTTTTTAAAACCTACATTAATGTTTAGTCCAAATGTTGAAAGCAAAGATGGGATAATATTTATTAAAGGATGTCTGGGAATATTATGAGAGTTGTAGGGTTCATTGAATCAATGTGGAAAATATGAGGTATTCTTTCCAATCCTCTTGCTGTATGCTTTGAATCCAAAAGGAAAACTTTTTCTGAGTGCTTAAGAATCAACATCATGATTTTTTTTATTATCTGTTGTTCTTTTGATACCTCCTTGGCCTGGGTGAGATTATAAAGCAAAATGAAATATCAGCAGATTTTGTGCTCTTGGAGTTTCTCCAAATAGCACCAGAAAAGGAAGTGCCAGAATTTTTAGAAGAAAGCCTGTTTTTCCCGAGATGTCCTGCCTTCCTACATCTCAACATGTCTAAATAGTTCAGATAACCTTTAATTGAACTCTAGGTTCCTTCATTTGGCTTGAAATCAAGTGACTGAGTTAAGGTTCATCCACTCAGCAATGGGTGCAGTTTTAAGAACTGTAATTAAAAACAGCATCTCAACTTTTTTTTAAAAATGGGGTACAAAAATAGGGGGTCTGTTTTTTATCAACTCAAGTTAGCTTTCTTACTCTGGCCATCCTTTCTGAGAGTGAGTATTTCCTGGTGTTTATCTTTGACTTTCCTCTTGTATACCTTTCTCTGACATTTCCTGAACAATATTTTCTTCAGAGAAATTATGATATTTTCATAACTTCCTTAAGGAAGAAAATTTCAAAATTTTTCTTAGCCCTCTTCTTAACATTATATCCAGTGAGACTTTATAATTTTTAGAACAGTGGAGAAACTAACACTGTCCTAATGGGACAAAAACACTATTTAAATTTTCATTTTTGAGGTCACTCTGTCAGTGGAACATGAATGGTCCTCCTTTTGCCATCAACTTTCATCTGTGACAATATTCCATTCTTGGGGATGGCCATATTGTGAATTGATGTTTTGATTCTATTTGCTGCTTCTTTCCTAGAAGTCCTATTTGTTTCTGGGTTGTCTTGCTTCCCTATTTCCAGCATACCACTATTTGGTTTACTATAAGAAAACTGTAAAAGGACAGGCAGTAATCCATACAGACAGGCTCATTATTTTTATACACTTTCTGTGTTATGACACAGTAATTAATTAATATTAATTGTCCAAAACATGGATGTGATATACATCATCACTACTACCCAAAATTACTTAAACATGTAACATTGACCTCACTGGTCTCTACCCAAAAATGGGCTCCTCTCAAACAGATACAGACAAAAAGCCGGCATGATGGCTTATTTTAAATTGCTTTTATGAGCAGAAAAAAATAGCCAGGTTTCTCTTGAAATCACACATGCATATATGCATGAGACAAATTCACTTATAAAACAGATTAAATATTCATAAGAAAAATTAAGATATTGACAAACCAGTCAAAGCATTCAAAATCCAAAGAACACAGCATTATCAAACAGCAGCTTTCCACTCAGAATTCCTAAAGCTTTTCTTTCCTTTAGAAAGGCATGATGAGGTTGACATATTGAGAAGCCAGAGAGGTTTTGTTGGGAACACACAACTGAACACACAAACATGCCATCCACATCTTTACATCTCTACTCAACTAAGGGATTCTGCAGAACAGAAAACTAATGATGCTTTATCCTTCCTACTCTCCTTTGGCTTTCCCTCTCTCCAAGGCTATTACAGGACCTGGCTGGCATACTAGCTTAAGGGAAAAAAAAAAAAAAAGGCCATCACACCGGCATGGTAGCAAAACTGCATTCTTATTTGACATCCGGAATCCAATTTTCTTGTAGGAACTTGCAAAAGGCATTGAACTTGGAGAACCACCCGCCTCCACCTCTCTTGGACCCATCTCAGGGGTTCTTGCCTAGATTTGGACTTGGGAGGGATTGATTATTCAAGGTAAATGAACGGGGGTGG
Source organism: Suncus etruscus (assembly GCF_024139225.1). Classification (NCBI taxonomy): domain Eukaryota; kingdom Metazoa; phylum Chordata; class Mammalia; order Eulipotyphla; family Soricidae; genus Suncus; species Suncus etruscus. Next base: position 118,106,153 of record NC_064849.1, read on the forward strand.
GGGTAAATCTCAGGTAAGGCTAATGAAAGATCACCCATCTTCCCGCACCCCTGCTCCTAAAGTAAAAGACGCGAGGAGTTGGGAGAAGAAAGAAAGAAAGAAAAAAAAAAGGCACCCAGCGGGCACAGCCACCATTGCTGAGGATCCGTGCAGCCCTTACCACGTATGTGCCACGGTGAAGCGCCGCTGTTTGGGGATGTTGCTACTGAGAAGCATCCTGCGCAGGAGCCTGGGGGAATTTCTCGGAGAAATCACCGGAGAGAGCTTAGGAGAAATGGATTTCCTGGCGGTCTTGGACTTTTCATGCTGCAACAGGTTTTCCCTTAAGGATTTCACAAGATCCTCGTTCAACCAAGGGTTAGGACCGTGCGGATTATCCACTTCGGGCACTGCTAAGGTGTCGGGGCTTGTCGTCTGCTGAGCCATTTTTCTGGGCCAACTTTGTACCGTTGGCAATAATCCAGCACAACGTGGTTCCCTGGCCTCTTTCCAGTTGACTGCCTGGCTCGGCGTCCGGGGAAATGTCCAGGGAAACGGGGTCGGATCCAGCTGCTGTCAGTTCATGCGCTTTGCCTTGCCTCAGTCTCTCCGCGGAGATGGGGCTGGGTGGAGACAAGGCGAGCGCACTCCCCAGCGGAAGCCCATTCAACGTCACCCCTCCACGGCAGATCCCCTGCCAAAGATCACAGAGGAGCTCGCACGGCAGGCAGAGGAACATGGAGGGAAGCCACCGTTGCTAGCTGGGCTTTTGTCAAGAGGTACAAAGCAGCCTGCTAAACTATTGGAACTAATGCGCCGCAGCTGCTGGAGTGACTTCTGCTCAAGTCCATAAAAAGTCCGGGGTGGGGTGGGGGGTAGCCATTAGATGCCTGCTGCTCCTAGTTGTTTGGCCAGTCTTTTCCCTTTGCTTATTCCTGAATCCAAAGGCAAGAAAAAACTTTGAACTTGACCTTCCTCTCCCTCCAGGGCCATTTATTTCCTTTCAGTCCATGGCTCATAAAAGAAAATTACCATTCCTTTCGTTTTTATAAGGAAAGAATAAACAAGCACCAGCTAGACAAGGAGAAATACTTTCCCTGCCTGCTGAACTCACTTGGATGCACCTTTAAAGACAGAACATCACAAGGGAATAAAATGGACTCTTTGCCAAAGGTTTCACTGTATTACCCATGGAACACATAGCAGATTGCTATTCATGCTGCAACCTGGCTAATATGGCCCCACCGAAGCACCAAACTGCATTGTTTACAAACACAAATGGTCCTTTGCTATTTATTTGCATGTAAGCTGATGGCTCTCAGAGACAATGATTGCTTTAGGGAGAGTTTAAAATGACTTTGAAGTTTCAATTATTGATTAAATATAATTTGCATACTCTATTATAAAAATAAATCTTTTTTCACAGCGATTGCCTTACTTATTTCTTAGTGTAATAGGTTCATGTGTTATTATAGTTTCAACAAACTTTATCGGAGGTTAACACGAGATGAAATGATTCCTTGCCTATTTCGTTTGTTGCTGGAAAGAAGAGAAATAAATGTTACAATTCACATTATTAAGCGATACCGCTCTTTAAATTTCCTTGCATGGGTACTGAAGGGTTATTACCTAAACCAATGAATTGAGGTGTCCTCAGAAACAGCATGCGCTACGGACAGTTTAGGACTGAAATCAGATTACATTTATCAAGATCTAAGAGTAATTTTCAGTAAACAACAACACACATACACACACAATTAAGGAATTGGAATTAGTACAGGGATTTAAGGTGCTTACACTAGTACTACATATGGTCCCCTGCGCACCAGAGAGCATATGAGTAGCCAGGAGCCAGAAGTAGCCCCTGATTATCTGGCGATGTTCTCCCAAATCCCAACAAAGAACAAAAACACAGGGGAAAAAACATTAAAATAAGCTAGAAAATAAATCCAGTTAAAATGAATTGCCTTTCCATTCTTTTTTTTTTTCTTTCAATTATCACTAGATAATAAAGACTTCCAAAATTTCCTTTCTGGTTTTTCACCTTAAGTTTTCATTCTTTGCCTTTAAAGTATTATATTTTCAAAAAAGGTGTGAGACTTTTTTTCATGGAAACAACCTGACCAGTTGGTTGGTGTACTTATAAGAATCAATGAGACATATGTGGCATGTCTTAGCCAGAAAACCTATTATCAAATACTCAAATATTTAAAAAAAAAAGTGGTATCATTCTTATCCCTAAAAATTTTAAACACATTGTCACTAGGAAGAAATAGTCAATTTCTATAAAATTTAGGTATATGTTATATATAATATTAATAATTTATATAAAGCATGAAAGACAAAACGTTAGTTGTGTAGAACAGGTGTGCAATTCTTAAGGAACTTAGAATTTAATGGAAAGAGCTAAACAGCCTTTAGGAAAAGAAAAAGGATGAATAGGGTTTATTTTAGGTTTAGAAAAAAATGCTATAAAATGGTGCTTGTACATTATAAAGGCACACTGAGGTAGTGAAACAACACACTACATGTATACACATAAACACACTTATCTAACATCCAGTCAGTAGATATTAAACTTGTCAGCCTTATAAACATTTTTTGGTGGTTTTTTTGGCCACACCTGATAATGCCAGGGGTTACTCCTGGCTATGCTCTCAGAAATCACTCCTGACTTGGAGAACCATATGGGACGCTGAAAGATTGAACTGCGGTTTGTCCTAGGCTACCGCACACAAGGCCTTAACACTTTGCACCACCACTCCGTCCCGCTTGTAAACATTTTTTTAAATTTCAGAAAGTAGGATAAACACAGGAAAATAAGAGATAGCAGGCAGTAAAACAACAGAACAAAGGTATACATTTCTAACTCAAAAACACTTATGGACATTTATTTTGTGCCGATATCATATTGCGGGTTTTAGAATATTTAGAGATTAACTTGATGTTGTCCTATACTCTGGCACTCATTTTCTTATAGAATAAAGTCCAAAACTATTAACATGGCAAAGTGTATTCCTCATAATAATATACTATCCATCCCAAGCCTAGAAGCTGGAAACAATTAAATGTAAGGCTCTGGGTTAGACTAAAGGGATGTTCAGAGGAAAAGAATTGATAGTTCAGAAATAATATAGGACATCTATTTGGAAACTTGTGGAGTTTGGGGTTTGTAAGGTTTTAGTTTTGCTTTCAGTGACTTTTACTTAAATAATAAAAGATGTAGACACGATTTTCTCATAAATGGCATCATAAAGATGCTTGTGGAGACTGGGTCTTACTGATGACAATAGCCAAAATAGAAGATATATATATATATATATATATATATATATATATATATATATATATTAATTAAAACTTATTGAGGCTGTGGTTGGCTGAATATGGTTTAAAACTGAACAAAAACATCCTGCAAATATTCCACTGCTTTGGAATAAGTTAAAGAATTTTATTGTAGAAGCACATTGGCAATCTCTGCTGATCTCTATATTCTCATCTGTTAAATTCCCCTGCATCTTCGTTTACCCCATGAAGTCACTCAAATAATATATAATGTGTATACTGCCTTAAAAGAAAGAACATTAATGTTGTTGGGAATTCTTGCTATCCTGTGAAACATTTTGTGTTTCAAATGGTGTAAAAAAGGGGCCGGAGATTTAGCATGGAGGTAAGGCATTTCACTTTCATGCAGAAGGTCATCAGTTCGAATTTGGCTTCCCATATGGTCCCCTGTGCCTGCCAGAAGCAATTTCTGAGCATGGAGCCAGGAGTTTCCCCTGAGCACTGCCCCTGAGCAAAAACCATAAAAAAAAAAGCAAAACAAATGGTGTAAAGAAATTATCACTGCTTTAGGAAGTGATAAATTATGAATGCTAAAACCAACTAAGGTGAGTGAGGTTTGGATAATCAAAAAACTTCATAATTATTTAGGGGGAGGAATGGGTAGATTTTTCCAATAGGGTCATTTTCCAATTTGCATTTTGAAAAATAAAATATCTTTAAAAGTATCTGCTGTATAACCAGAGTAACTCAGTACTACAAGTGACAGCCAAATAAGGCCTTAGGTTTTAACAAATTAAAAATTTGAAAGAGGGTGAACAGTTTTTATAAAATCATCTGCACTTAGAACAGCAGATAGCGTTTTTAACTTCATAAAAGTTTTCTCAGATGCTTTTTTGTTTATTTTATTATTTTTGGGGGGATGTCACATCCGGCATTGCTCAGGGGTTACTCCTGGCTCTATGCTCAGAAAATCGCCCCTGGCAGGCATGGGGGACCATATGGGATGCTGGGATTCGAACCACCATCCTTCTGCATGAAAGGCAAACACCTTACCTCCATGCTATCTCCAGCTTTTCTGTTTATTTTTAATATTGATCTTTAAACATTCTTTAGAATACTTGAACACATTTCTTTAATTATTTGTATCAAAACCAACAAGACATAATGTAAGCACAGGTTCTGGTACATGATTTGAAGTGTCGTTCCTTGTTTAGGTAAGTTAAAGCAAAGCTAGATTTTCCATAATTCAAAATGAGCAATGGCACAGTTAATTCTAAGAATAGGCAAAGGAGAACAATTTATATTTTACTATGAACTGCATTGTATGCTTCTCCAAACTATGCTTTAATGAGGTAAAAAGCTCAAATCGTATTTTTTTTTTAAATTTCCCATTGAAAAACGTCCATTGAGTAATAGGGGGAGAAATTATGCTATCTAGCTATTAAGAGGATATGTTTGGAAGACTAATATTTGATATGAATCCCAGTTATGATACTAGTTGTTACATTTCTTGATTGTAACTCAGTTCCTCATAAAAACATAACAACAAAAGTTAGTGGCTAAGAATAATGTAAAAATTGAAAGCTTTAATTGCTCAGTTTATATAGTTTATGAGTTTAAATATATAAATATAAGTATATAAACCTAAAAGTTTTTAAGCATAAGTGTTTATAAGTATATAGTTTTTATAAGTACTAAATACGCTTCTAGTGAATGATACTTGCTACTGCAGACATAAATAACTGATAGAAATGTACAATTAGCATATGTGAGTTATATGCTAGTTTTTCTTCAGTTTATTTTTTTAAATGCTGTATTTTTCTTCAGAAATTATCATACTACCACTATTATTATTGATGAGAACTCTATAAAAGGTTATTTTTCAATTTTATATATTTGAGATTTGAATTCATATATTCTTCAACTGTATCCCATTCCAAAAGAAGAAAATCATAAAATACTATAAATTGATAATAAATCCTTCTATATAAAAGAATAGAAATATGAGTGTTCAGTTCTTGGTCAAGTTAACGCTGAATTTCATCCTTGGCTCCACTTTGGAAATACACTGTGACAACTTGTAAAGTGTGCCAAGTCATGACATGCCCACAAATTCCTGGATTCCAGGAACTTGAGATGTAGTTCCAGAGAAATTTTTTCCCCATCTATAGGGCTGTAAATCATTGATAAAAAGGAATTTTAACTAAGATCTTGTAAAGTTACATTTTTAAGCAATATATTCTAAAATTATTTTATTTAAAGTCTTAATCATGATGAGTTTTCATTTAGAATTTACCTTTGATCAATTCTAATATAAAATTATATATTCTATAGTTATAAAAAAAATCTCAACAGAAGTTTTCAAATAAAGTATTAGGCAAATTATATAAGATAAAAAAACATATATTAAATATAGAAGAAATGTGTACCAGAAGAGAATACAGCAGAAAAATCACACATAACTGCATGAACCTGAAAAGGATATATATATATATGTATATATACATATATATATATATATATATATATATATATATATATATATATATATATATATATATAATTCCTGGCACCATATGACCTCATCACCAGCATCACCAGGATAATGCTGAGGACATGAGTATCACCATAGGTGGTCCTCTGAACATCATTAGAGTAGTTCTCATGTTTCTCAACACACTGCGTTTCTGTCGCCCTGAGTAACCCCCCTAAACTCACTTTGCAGGCACCCAAAAGAGAGATATACAATATTCTTGCTTGTTTGTTTGTTTTGTTTTGGTTTTGGTTTTTTGGGGGGTCATACCCATTGACTCTCAGGGGTTACTCCTGGCTATGTGCTCAAAAATCGCTCCTGGCTTGGGGGGACCATATGGGACACCAGGGGACTGAACCGCAGTCCATCCTAGGCTAGCACTTGCAAGGCAGACACCACCGCTCTGGCCCTGCAATACAATATTCTTAATAAAAAAATAATTACTATGAAATTATTAGAAATAACCAGTACTTCAGTGACTCATTTTATACAGAGTACTGTGTATAAACAGTATAAATAGTACTGTGTATAAACAACAAACATCTACACCAATGAGAAAAGTTTGAAGAGGAAATTTAGTCAGGTTTTGAAGGAAGGCAGATATATATAGGCCCATTATAATTATATATACTTTGATGAGATAGTTTGGGTATTAATAAATTTTGACTATTAAAGAATGGGGAGAAAGCTCAAATAGTAGAACACATGCCTAGCATGTATAAGACCCTGAGTTTGATCCCTATACCACATGGTTCTTCTATTTTGAGACAGAATCATTTTTAAAATAATCTAAGTACTTTTAATTCAATGTATTTTTGTTTAGAAAATGTAAAGGATTAATGAAGGCAGAATTAGAAGTGTTTTTCACTGATTGGTTACGTAGAGCATGTAAGTCAGTAGGAAATTTAAAAAAAATCATTAGAAAATTGAAAAAAAATTAAGACGTCTTGTGTTTTCCAACTGTTTACATATAGTTCACTTAACTAGTCATCAAATTATCTTAATATAAAATGTACTTATGATGTGTTTAATTCAAAATTTTGGAGGTTCTATATAAGAATTGCATTTTGAACCTGATGCCAACAATAGGGACTGCGTGAAAAATAAAACTGTATTGGCACTACAGACAATGTCTTGGATTGAACAAACTAGTTTGCTGGAGCCTAGAGTTGGTCTTATGCCAGGAAACTTCAGGGGTAGGTTCTCCTTATATTTAGGCCAAGGCTTTTCCTTTCCATGTCCCCCATATTTTGGTGGGCCTATGCAAACAATATTTGCCACTCTAACACCATTTTTACTGTGCTCCTTTGACTCTAAACCTTAAAAAAAAAACACTGAAACTTTTGATGTTAACTTATCCATGTGCATGAAAATGTAAAAAAAAAAATACTCTGCCTTCAATGTTTAAGGAGTCACATACATTTCATGGCCTTATATTGCTTTGTGTACTGCTAAGAAAAGTTATAATGTACTACAATCTGGGGACTTGTGGACAAAGTAATTGTACATGGGTTCTGTTTTATTTTTCTTAATGTTCTTTGACTGTAAGTTCAAAATTTAGGTGTCAGCAAGGGGATTTCTTCTGAGAACTCTGTTTATGGGTGATTGTCCTTCCACCGTAACTTTACCTTGTCCTCTTTCTTTGCATCATTATTCTCATAATTAAAAATAAAAATTAAAAATAAATAAATAACTATCAAATTTAGTTAAAAAAGAATTGCATTTTGAATATAAAATGTGTCCTTAAAATTTTGATTTCTTTTCTTTTTTTTTGTTTTTTTTTTGGGGGGGCCACACCCAGTGACGCTCAGGGGTTACTCTTGACTATGTGTTCAGAAGTCATTCCTGACTACGCGTTCAGAAGTCGATGCCGGGGGATCGAACTGTGGTTCGTCCTAGGCTAGCGCTGGCAAGGCAGATACCTTACCTCTAGCGCCACCATGCCGGCCCCAAATTTTGATTTCTTTTAAATAAAAGGACAAATATTGGAGCCTGGGAACTAATTCAAAGAACTGGAGTCCACAATTTTTATTCAGGACTGGTATATGTAAAACTAAAAAGATCAGATATTTATGTTCAGAAGAATAGGATAACATAGTGCTCTGTCTGAAACTTAGTACCAAGAAAATATTTTTCCATTCCTTATTTCTATAGCCATCCCTACTGTCCCAGAAAAAGACTTTTATAGCCTTTCTCAAATTCATAGAATATAACTGTAAATCTCCCTCTGGTCCTAAAATATGTTATATTATTCTGCTTTTAGGGCGTAGCATTTATGGGACAAAAAGTATATTTAATTTAAAGTGTACATAATTCTGTGTAGAATTAAATTTGGTGATCTGTTTTCTAGTGTTCAACACATTAACACAATGATTTCTAATAAACCTATTATACTTTTAGGGATGACAAATTTCATACTTAACATCATCAACCTTCTGAAAACTACTCATCCATGTGGGCTGCTACACAAAAGGCATACAGAAACAAAGAGTGTTTCATAATTATTTGATGAACTAGCTAAATCACCTTCTAAGAGCTTGTTCCATTTTTCTGGGACTCAATTTTTAATTTAAAAATACTATGATATTTACTAAGATTTTATAATTTAAGAAAACAGATGTGATCTTTGTGATTTTCAGATCCACTTAAGGAAATCATTATCAAGTACATTCTAAGGCAACATGGTTATTTCAATTTGTATGTGGGTCACAATAGCACTTTATTAAGAAAAAGAACAAGAGAGATAGAACAAAGTCCTTTCTGTGGCAGGCCTTATACTCAACCCTGGCATCAAGTCTTGCATGACCCCAAACCATACTACAGGTCTAGAGCGAGTGACACCATATCTCTAGACCTACCGTATTTTCCAGCGTATAAGACGACTTTTGAGACAAAAAAAAGTCAATGGAAATTGGGGGTCGTCTTATATGCTGAGTATATCCTGAAAAATGTTTCAATATGCCGCTAAATGAAACAAACAAACAAAAAAAATCAGGCCGCAGAGTTTCCAAATCTCTTTCTTGGGGGCTCCCAAACAGTACTCAGGAGATCTGGGGGCCACTTCTGGCAAAACCCAGCTAATCATGTTGGTGGTTAAGTGCTAGTGTCCGAGGATGGGGTGTTGTTTGGTTCATGTAGTGGGGGAGATTAACTGACACTACCAGGGAATTGCCAGAAAAGGTGCCTATGATAAGGACCAATCACTGCAAGGCTGTGTGGACCGCCTCTCTAAATCAGCCAATCCAAGCAGGCTTTTTATGCATGCAAATTAGACAATGTTCTGGACCCGAATCTACACTGTAAAAAGCCTGCTCAGATTGGCCAGAGTCAGAGAGGAAGTCTATTACAGTATAACCTTTGAACCTTTGCTTGTTGTGATTGGCTCACTGTGGTACATACAGTTGCAGCACAGGAACGTTCTGTCTGATACAGGGAATATTGGCCTAAACCTATGTTTTAACTGCAAAATTAGGGGGTCGTCTTATGCACCCAGTCGTCTTATACACCGGAAAATACGGTAAGCACCAAAATCTTGCACAATTCAAGCAAATGAAGCAAAATGGAAAGCTTTGGACTATATCATAATACTGAGATACAGTATAAAATAAAATACAGAAAAGTACTTACTCTTGAGTATTCTGTGACTGGAACATTAGCATACTGAAGAGGCTGATTATCTTGTATGCAACAAGCCTGGGTTTGAGTCCTAGCATACTATATGGTTCTTCAAGTTCTCTCTCCCTATCAGTAACCCCTGTTCAGAGTCAGAAGTAATCCAGGAGCACTGGTAGGTGTGTCTCAACAACTAACAAAATTTAGCGTGCTACACTAACCAGGTGACTTACTGATGTTTTTATGATCTGATTTTGTGAAAATTCCTTTTCTAACTAGGCATCAATATTTGTTTTGCCATTTGAATTATGGCATACAATGCAGAGTAGGAGAACAGCACAACATTTAAGTTAATACGGTTTTAGTTTCACAATTGTAGAAGTATTTTTTATTTCCAAAAAAAATCAAAATAAAAATTACACAGATTCCCTATTATATAAAAAAACCAATGTTTTCTCCAACCCTAAGGCTTAATTTAACGTTAAGGCAATATGAGAAATAGCTGTAGTATTTCACAGTGTCCCATATAAGAGTGGCTTGCCCAATTTCAATGAAGTTTGTATGAATTTTTGTTGTTGTTGCTGCTGTTGTTGTTGTTGTTTTGGGCCACACCCTGTGACGCTCTGGGGTTACTCCTGGCTATGAGCTCAGAAATTGCTCCTGGCTTGGGGGACCATATGGGATGCCGGAGATCAAACTCAAATTTGTTCTGGGTCAACCACGTAGGCAAACGCCCTACTTCGGCCCCTCGATTGCATGACATTTTTAAAACTAATTTTGTCATATATATATTTTTAATTAATATTTGTACATATTTTGATTGACTATCACTAAATAGAATTTCTTAGAGATATTTTGGGTTTTTAATACGCTAAAGAAGTTTACCAAAACAGGCTTACTTCAACTTCATCTATACTGTCTAGCTTGTTGAAAGATGTTTGATTCCAGGAACAGCTGGACTTATTGAAGTTTCTCCTTGAACATCACAGCTGATAGATATTAGCCTTCTTGGATTTCTGGTTGTTCTTCCCTTTCTTGGATTTCAGTCAAATATAATGCTTCCAGAATAACCACACTTATCACCAGCCTTTAGTAGAATGAGGTTTATTCTTGAACTTCTCCTCTCAGGCCAATTCTCTCTCTTTTACTAGTATCTCTTATTTTATTAAAGGCAGGACTACAGAATAAACTAAGAAAAAGCTGATTCTAAATGAAAATTCTAAAGATAATACACTGGCTGGAAGAGTTTGAGCTGTGTAAGGGACTATACAAATGTTGGCATAGTAACCAGAGAAATGGATCTTGTGGGTCCGGAGAGATAGCACAGTGGCGTTTGCCTTGCAAACAGCCGATCCAGGACCAAAGGTGGTTGGTTCAAATCCCGGTGTCCCATATGGTCCCCCGTGCCTGCCAGGAGCTATTTCTGAGCAGACAGCCAGGAGTAACCCCTGAGCACTGCCGGGTGTGACCCAAAAACCAAAAAAAAAAAAAAAGAAAAGAAAAGAAATGGATCTTGTTTTGCATGCAACTGACTCAAGTTTGAACCTCAGTGTAAATTGATTTTCTGAGCACAATTGGGAGCAGCTTCAACAACCACTGGGTGTGACCTTAAACCAATTTTCCCCAAAGTAATGACTGGTTTTGGTGGTACTGCTGGTGAGATGATACACGAAGGCAATGAACTTTGTACAGGTGCCATGAAAATATTAGTGTGCTTAAGAATCACCTAAAGACCAAGATAAAGTGCAGATTTTTATTTATTAGTTCTGGACTAGGACACCCAACATCTGGGTTCCCAAAGGTCCCAAGCAATCCTAATCTGGTCCTAATAGGTCACTTTATGAACAGAAGTATAAATTTATGACTATTGAAGTTTAAAAATTAAAGGCAATTAATTTGCACTCAGTTAATGATAATATAAATTTACATTTAGCAAGTCATATAATTTTTAAAACATATTATTTTTACAATAATATATTGTTAATTTTATTTTTTAATATTATATTTTATTGCATAACAATAACAATCCCCAAGTGAGCATATAAACTCTAAAAGATTAAACCTGAAAAGTTTTCAGGTTGGATTCATACCTAAGATAAGGTGAAGATCATATTGAAGTAAGAATTACTTTTACAACTGTGGCAAAATAATTTTATAGTATCAATTGAAATTATTGTTATTGGTATTATTAGTTTGGTTTGGGGCCATAACTGGCTGTGCTCAGTTCTTATTTCTGTATCTCTACTCAAGATTCTGATGGTGCTAAAAGATCATATATGGTCCTGAGAATCAAACCTAGGTTGCCAACATATAGGTAAAAGCCTTGTTTGCTATACTATCACACTACCCCAAAATTAAAAACAATAGTTATATATGACTTATAACCCAATTCTAAGATGTAATTAATCGATTTAAAATTATTTAATTAAATAATTTATAAATTAATAAATAAAATTATTTAAGTAAATAATATGATGTATTTGTTTATATTGATATAAACAAAAATGGTAAATTTTTATCTGGAGACACATGACTTACTCTTTATTGTGTTTATAGACTTTTTTATGGATTCTTTAAAAATTTATGAAGAACATTTAACTTATTTCAACTTGATACGTCTAATTCTAGGACAAGTCTTTGGGTAACTGTAAACTCAGATATGTGCATGTCTTTCTTGTGTTTTCAATAAAGTTATTTTGGTTTGGATATGAATACTAATTAAAGATAACAATGAGAGTACACTCAGAGTTATATTTTCATTTTACTTTTGGGGCCACATAAGGGGGTGTTCAAGGGTTATTCTTGGCTCTATGATCAGGGATCAGTACTGGAAGTGCTAAGCAATGCTAGGGTTCAAATCTGGTTTGGCCTTATACATGAAAAGTGCCTTACTCTTCTTGAGTCTCAAAATAATTTTTAACCTCTATTAAATAAAAAATATCATATTGGTTGTATAAATACATTCCTTAAAGTATAACCAAAATTTATAGTCAATAATTCTATAAGAGATATATAAGGCCAACAGAAATTATTTAATCAATTACAAGGTGAAACAATGCATGAAAAAATAAATCCTCTTATACTATAGTTAATATATTTTAGCCTAAGCCACTTTTGTATGATGAGTTTTATACTTCCTGCAATATAATTATTAACCAGCAGGTGTTTGTCAAAAGAAGGGAACAGTTTTAATATTTTTATGTTCTTTTACATAGTTAGGTTAAAAGATCATATTCCCAAAATCAATTTACATTGATTTACTCACAGAAAGTATGAAATGTTTAGAAATGTTCTATCTATGCATGCTGTAAATTTTACTATTGTATGATTTTAAAATTATATAAATAAGGGGTTATTTCTGACTTGGCATTCAAGAATTACTTCTGGCAGGCTCAGGGGACCATATATGATGCCAGGGATCAAACCTACATTGCCTACATTCAAGGCAAGCTTTTTACATGTTATACTATTGCACCACCCCCTCATTATAAAAAATTTAAAGATTCCTCTGTGAATTACAGAGGCGACTATCAAGTGTGGCAGTTCAATACTTGAAATATCTATTATGACAAATAAATATGATATTAATTTATCTTAACTCACTTTCAGTGTAGTTCCTATATTATACTGGAAAGCAAAATTCTAGGCCTCTTGTGAATTTATGCCTGTAAGTACATAAATAATTGTGCTATAAGGTTTTTAAATAAGCCTTGCAATTTTCTTATTGGTATACAGTCAACAATTTTTAGGCTAAGAGATCCTTATTAGTGGGATTGTTAAATGTTAATATAAGTATTTTTCTTTTTAATAGAAACTGCCAAATTGTTCCTCAGAGTGGCTGATTCAAATTACACTCCCACCAACAGTATTTGATTTCCCACAATTTTTCCCTCAAATTGCCTTATGTTGCCATCAATTTTTCTGCACTTGCTAACAGTCTTTTTTTTCTTCAATAATAACTTTGAGCATCAATGACTACCATTAAAACTCACAGAAGTGGGAAGATACATTTTACTTTGCTTCCAAGTCAATGTTCAATTTTAGCTTTTTAACAATTTTAGTTGACCAAGCATTTCCCAGGAGTGTCTCTAATATGACAATATCTACACATCATAGAAGTCTTTTTTGAAGGAAAATGCATTAACTTTCTTTTTCAGTACTTTTCTGGCACAGTTCAGTAAAATATGCTTTAAATTGCTTTTCCTATAATCAGGATAGATGGTGTTTAGCTTTTATCCTTCTTGCCTAGTCTCTCTTTTACGTATCAGTTTAACATTTTTCAAAGCCTTTCCAGGACTCTATTCCAATTCTGTAGATCTTTATTCTCAAGAAAAATCAATGTTTTAGTGAAGGACTGAATTTGTAACATTGATGGTTCCTTTTCTAAGGACAACATCCTTGAAAAATAGTTTTGTGTGCTTTAAAGAGCACTTGACTAGGAGTCTATTTTTAATTATTCTGCTGTTTGTCCTTGGCCCTAACATACATCTTCACTCTCTGAGTCTCAATTTATTTCAATAAAATGAGGCTAATGGAAAAGGTAACAAAGGTCCCTGCATTAATAATATATGCTGTTCTTAAGAACAGATCACTTTATACTTGAAAATATTGGCTACAAATATTATTTGTGTCTGAATAATCTAAAAGAAGTTTTAGAAATAGGTTTACATAAAATCACTATATCAAAAAGGCTCTTTTTATATTTCAAAAAAGGGGGAAATGTAGGGTACCTATCTGAGACCCACCCATTTCTGGGAGGGGTCTTGGGAACCGGATAATAGGTGTGACCTTACCTGCAAGACCCGGCCCATTCCTGGGAGGGGTCTTGGAATAGGTAGATAAACCCGGAAGCCAGGGGATTAAGGGGCTTTCCCTTTTCGGCCCTGCTGAGCTCGCTGGCTTCGGTGTCTCTGTTTCTGGTCTTGGACCAGGATGGAGGCCAAAGGGAAGATGGCTGAAAGGGTTTAGACGCAGGGTAGCCTAGAATGGCTGAATGCTTAAAAGGTTATGAGATAGGCCACACACGTGTGGTGAATAGGGCATGAATAAAGTTAATGCTTCCTGATGCCTGCTTGTGAGTGAGTCTTGATTACGCCGATCACCTGGGCCTGGAACCTGCTGGTTCATGGGGGTTGCTGAGCCACGTGGCCTGGGATGGCAGAAAGAAATCCATCGCCATCCATTGCCATCCAGCCCCATCGTTAATTAACTAATGCAACAACTGGCGCCCGAACAGGGCCATGAACATATAGGCAAAGTATCTGAGTACAGCTGGCAAGAGTGTATACAATTGTTTTAGTGTCTATCAGGGATATTCAACCCTATATAACCCTATCATGTCTTTAAAGGTAAGAAATACTTCCCGTGCAAGAGTTAGGAATCACAGAGAGAAGTAGATGTACTTGGGATTTCAGAAAGCATTGCAGAGCATTATATTCAAATTCAGGACAAAGGTGGCTTCTAAAGACCGATAGTTGTGAGGACAGAGAAATAGCACAATGTGCTGGAATCTTTCCTATTTATGCAAGAGGCCAGGTTTATTCCTAACTGTGTGTCTCCCTAATAATTACCACAATTCCTTGAGACTAAAGGCATCTTCAAGGAGGAACCAGCACTCTCCAAACAAATGGAATCAGAGATTAACAGAAGGGACTACATTAAGTTGAGAAACTTCTGCACCTCAAAGGAAATAGTGCCTAAGATACAAAAGCCACCTTCAGAATGGGAGAAATTATTCACCCAATACCCATCAGACAAGGGGCTAATATCTAAGATATACAAGGTACTGGCTGAACATAATAAGAAGAAAATATATAACCCCATCAAAAAATGGGAAGAAAAAAATTAACAGATACTTTCTCAAAGAAGAAATAAAAATGGCCAAAAGACACATGAAAAATGCTCCAATTCACTAATCAGGGAGACACAAATCTAAAATACAATGAGGTACCATCTCACACCAGAGACTGGCACACATCACAAAGAATGAGAACAATCAGTGCTGGAGGGGATGTGAAGAGAAAGAAACTCTTATTCAGTACTAGTGGGAATACCATCTAGTCCAGCCTTTATGGAAAACAATATGGAGATTCCTCAAAAAACTGGAAATTGAGCTCCCATATGATCCAGCTATACCACTCCTAGGGATATGCCCTAGGAACACAAAAATACAATACAAAAATCTCTTCCTTACACCGATATTCATTGTCACACTATAATAGCCAGACTCTGGAAACAATCAAAATGCCCTTCAACAGATGAATGGCTAAAGAAACTGTGGTACATATACACAATGGAGTATTATGCAGCTGTCAGGAGAGATGAAGTCATGAAATTTTCCTATACATGGATGTACATGGAATCTATTATGTTAAGTGAAATAAGTCAGAGGGAGAGAGATAGACACTGAATAGTCTCACTCATCTATGGGTTTTAAGAAAAATTAAAGACTTTACTGTAATAAGGCCCAGAGATAATAGAATTAAGAATTGGAAGGGCTGGAAGGACCAGATCACAATTTGAAGCTCACCACAAAGAGTGGTGAACTTTGTTAGAGAAATAATTACACTAACAACTAACATGACAATGTTAAGGAATGAGAGAAGTAGAATGCCTGTCACGAATACAGGAAGGAGTGGGGGAGGTGGGGCATTGGTGGTGGGAATGTTGCATTGGTGATGGGGATGTTCTATTTATAACTGAAAGCCAACTACAAAGATGCTTGTAATCATGGTGCTTAAATAAAAATTTATATTAAAATATAGTTAAGTTGGTGGAGGAAGGAGGACACATCTCCTGGTGGTGAGATTGGCCCTAATTCATTGTATGTCTGAAACCCAACTATAAAAGACTTTGTAAACCACAATGGTTTCAATAAAATAAAAAAAAATAAAGAATAAAAAAGGACTACCACAATTCCTAATTCCTGAGCATAGAGACAGAACTGGCCCCTGGGACAGGCCACTCTGAGTTCAAGATAAAATGCAGAAGCGGAGGTGAGTGAAAAAAAAATAGTCTGGAAACTGTCATGCTAATTCCTGACAAATTTTTGATTAAATTTAATAGTAGTTTGTAAGTTTTCTATGATATATGCAGTAACATGAAGAAATTACTACATAAAGGAATTAGTCTAATACTATGCTCTGTTGATTTCCATAACTTCACTAAACATAGGAATTTCTTTATCTTTTCAAATTGATGCTTTTTGTGTGTTAGATGCCAAGAAGTGGAATTTCTGGGTCATATGGAAGCACTAGTCTGGTTTTTAAAAAAAATAAAAAAAAATTAATTATATTAAACAATAAACACCCACGGATAGCTAGAACAACCCTTAAGAAAAAAGTATGGGCCTGGAGAGACAGCACAGCAGTGTTTGCCTTGCAAGCAGCCGATCCAGGACCTAAGGTGGTTGGTTCGAATCCCGGTGTCCCATATGGTCCCCCGTGCCTGCCAGGAGCTATTTCTGAGCAGACAGCCAGGAGTAACCCCTGAGCACTGCCGGGTATGGCCCAAAAAAACAAAAAAAAAAAAAAGAAAGAAAAAAGAAAAAAGTATAGGGGAAGCATCATTTTCCCCACTTTAAATTGTATTATAAGTCAATAGTGATTAAAATAGTATGGTATTGGAATAAAGACAGACAATCAGATCAATTGAATAGACTTGAGTATTCAGAGATGTTCCCCAGACATATGTTTAAATACTCTTTGAGGAAGGGGCAAGAAATGCAAAATGGATCAAGGAAAGCCTCTTTAACAAATGGTGTTGGGACAACTGGACAGCAACATGCAAAAAAGTGAAATTAGACCTCCATCTAACACCATGCACAAAAGTAAAAAATCCAAATATATTAAAGACCTTGTTATCAGACCTAAATCCCTTAGGTATATAGAAAAACTCGTGGGTAAAGCACTCCATAACAATGAGAACTAAAGAAATCTTCAAAGAGGAACTATCACTCTCCAAACAAGTGGAAGCAGAGATAAACAAATGGGACTATATTAAGCTGAGAAGCTTCTGCACCTCAAAGGAAATAGTGAGTAAGATACAAAGGCCACCCACAGAATGGGAGTAACTTCACCCAATACCCATCAGACAAGGGGCTAATATCTAAGATATACAAGGTACTGACAGAACTTAACAAGAAAAAAAAATCATATAACCTTATCAAAAAATGAAAAGAAATGAAGAGACAGTTCCTCAAAGAACTACAAATGGCCAAAAGACACAGGAAAAAATATTCCACATTACTAATCATAAGGTAGATGCAAATCAAAACTATAATGAGGTACCATCATACACCACAGAGACTGGCACACATCACAGAAATTAAGAGCAATAAGTGCTAGTGGGGATGTGGGGAGAAAGGAACTCTCAGCACACCTATATTAATTGCTGAGCTATTTACAATAGCCAGAATCTGGAAACAACCCAGATGCCCGACAACAAATGAGTAGATAAAGAAACTGTCGTATCTATACAATGGAATACTGCAGCCGTCAGAAGGGATGAAGTCATGATATTTTCCTATACACGATGGACATGGAAACTATTATACTGAGTGAAATAAGCCAGAGTGAAAGAGATAGACACTTAATAGTCTCACTAATTTATGGCTTTTAATAAAAATGAAATCTATTATTTTAATAATAGCCAGAGATAATTGGTATGAGGGCTGAAAGGACTGGCTCATGATATGAAGCATACCACAAAGGGTGTTGAATGGTTAGAAATATAAATATACTAAAAACTATCATCACAATGGTAATGAGTGAGAGAAGTACAATACCTGTCTCAAATAGGGGGTCGGGGAGAAAGGAGATGGGGGCATTGGTAGTGGGGATATTGCACAAGTGAAGGGAGCTATTTTCTTTTTATGACTGAGGCCCAGCTGCAAACATGTTTATAATTTTGAAGAATAGAGTATCATTACAAATAATATAATATAAATTATTTTATTTAAAATTTTTCATTAAATAGCTGATATTTGCATTATTCATAGTTGGCTTTTAGTCAGCCTATGGTAATTGCCAACCACACTACTATTGACATCATCCTTCTGCCAGCTGGGTTCCTACACATTTACCCTCTTCATGCCCAGCCTGCCAAATTGACAGGCAAAATTTTAAATCTAGATTCCTTGCTCTCAGTGTTGTTGACTATGATTTGAATATTTAACTATATCACTTCTTTATACCATTTTATATCACTGATGAGCCCTGTTCCCCATTGTTCCCGATCTATCACTTTACACTTCAATTTTTGAGAAATTTTTATATTATTTTCTATAGGGCATAAATCAGACAAAATACTGTGTTCATTTCAACTCCTTTCATGAGTTATTCATTGCTCTGCACTCAGGAATCACTCCTGACAGTGCTCAGGTAACCATATGTGATACCGGGAATAGAACTCACATCTGCTGCACTCAATGCTGAACTTTACCTGTTGTACTAACTTACAACACTGGAGTTAATTTTTTACTATATCCTCTTTCCTGTCAACAGTGATTATTTCCAGTGTTTCTGATATAGCTCTCTCTCTCACTAGTGTGGAATGATTCCTCATTGACTTAAGTAACCTCGATAATGAGAGACAATAAAAACATTAGTTATCCACATGTTCTCTTTATATAAATGCCTGTTAACCTCCTTGTCCTGGTTTTTGAGGAAGTTATTGATTTATCTATTGCTGAATTTTGTGAGTTTCTTTAACTGATATACAAATTATTTACATCTATCTTAGGCCTAGGCCTAAATTTTAAAATAAAACTTAAAAAATCAGGGATTTTATTGTAATGCTCTATTTCAAAAACACAATTGTGTTCTTATGATCATTATAGTACATTCAATATGACTAAGATCTAAATGGAGAAAACCATCATGTCTAAGAAGAGATGGCAAAACAAACAAAAAATATATATACCCACTATAGAATGCTATTCAGCGAGAAGAAAAATACAAGTTTGCATACAATTTTTCATGGATGGATCTGAAAAGTATCATACTTAATGAAGTTAATGTAGTCAGGATAGGGAGAGATACAGAATATCTTATCTACGGGATGCAAATAAAAATAGTATAGGAATAACAAATGGTCAAAAGCAACAGAAGCTGAGAATTGTTCTATATGTGAATGTAATATGATTGATGGTAAGGATGGGTGGGAGGAGACTTGAGACAGTGGTGGAAGGAAGCAGACACTGGTGAAGGGTGTGGTACCTGGACTGCTGTAAGCATAAAACCCTGTCCTTAACAGCATTGTAAATTACAGTGCCTCATATTTAAAAAAATATAAAAATGTGTCTGGAAGATGTGTAGAAGTATGGGTGCATGTCTAGCATGCATATGACCTTGACTTAGTTCCTGACACCCCAGGACACCCCAGCATTCATGTGGCTCTACAGCATTAAAGGGTCCTCAAGCTGAAAAGTTTGGCAAGAATCACTCACCAGGAGTGAACCTCATGTTCCCTGAGTACTGCTTAGGATGCAAAATTTAAAATAGTTTTTCCTTATATTCTATGTTATTACTTAAAATGTATCAGGCAACCTGCATGATATCATAAAAGCATGAACCCAAGATCACATCAGGAGTTTCCTATGGAGAAATAACTGACAGTAGTAAATCAAGAAGAGAATAGGATTTCACTACCACAGCCCATAATCTTCAGAAGAACAAGGAAGTATACTGCTGTGATTTTCAAAAGCAACTTCTAAAACTGTAAAAGAAAATGGATTGTTCATTTTAACAATTATAGTCATAAATCAAAGTCCTCCATCAATCTGGAATTAAGAACCAAAGATCAAAGTCAGTAAAATTATAGTCTAAATGTACAGAAGGAGGTTTCACAGTCCTTATTCCTTTCTATTGAAAGTAAAGATCTTAAGGGTCCTGACTTTAGATATTACAAAAGTCTTCATGAAGAACAGGTTGAAACAGTCAATTTAAAAATCTGCATAGAGACTGAAGTGATAATACAGCAGGTAGGACTCTTGCCTTGTACAGAGGCTACCCAGATTTCATCCCTGTCATCCCACATGGTCCCTGATCCCACTAGGAATAACTCCTAAGTACAGAGCCAGGACTAACTCTTATGTATTGCCAGGTGTAGTTTCCCCAACAATCTGCAAAGTAGTAAACTATATGTCATCTTTAACAATTATAAATTATAAAACATATTTGGGTGAACTTTAACACATATTTTGGTAACTACTAATGTGAGAATTGGACACTAAGGGAAACTACTTCAAAAGAATTAACATCTTCAACCTTAATTATCTAAAATTTAAAACGACATACAAATGCAATATACAAAACAATATACAAATTAATCTAACATAAAATTAATCTCTTAAACAAAACCTACTTAAATATAGAAATTAGTCATTATTTTTATTGTCTCACACAGTAACACTGTATTTAGAATTTACAACCCCAGGTCCAAATATAAAACACTTTTCCTCAGATTTCATAATCATAGTAGGAAACTTATTAGAGTGTTTTTTGTTTTGTTTTGTTTTCATTTTTGTTTTTGGGTCACACATGGCAGTGCTCAGATGCTACTCCTGGCTCTATGCTCAGAAATCGCCCCTAGCAGGCTCAGGGGACCATATAGGATTCTGGGATTCAAACCACCATTCTTCTGCATGCAAGGCAAATGCCTTACCTCCATGCTATCTCTCTGGCCCCTATTAGAGTACTTTTTATATGTTCAGGAAATGGAAAGGCTGGTGATAATTCCACATATCCTATATTTTGAACCTCTTTCATTCTTATTGGTGACTACAAACAAATTTAACCCAATAAAAATCCCTCACAAGATCAACATTCCTAAATATTTACAACCTCATTTGCTGAGTCATTGAACAAACACTTTCCAGGTGCCTTTTCTGGTCATATATACGCACACAGGCGCTATAGGCCAGGATCAATGACCTCTCTGAGATTCTGGAATGGACTTAGCATTATTACATATCAGTCAAGGGTGTAAAACTACTGAAAAAGCTCTTTCTGTTTCTGGGTGTTATTTAAGAGGATGAGGAAGGTGCTGATAATCAAGTGCTGTAGACAGACCTGTGGCTATTTCAAATGACCTGTAGAAAAGTCCTTTGCAATAACAATTTTGGATAAAATGGGTATTCATCTATGTTCATTATTTGTCTATTCTGTCTTCTCCCTCTCATTCATTGTTTGTATTGGTAGAGATGGCGTTGTGAAGACCATAGTTTTCACACACCCCTGGTTGTAATGCTTCTCTAGTTCCTCATGGAGCTGTGGGGCTTACACCAGCTGTAGTGTTTGCATCCTCAGCCACAGGGATCACTGAGGCTTGCACTCCTTCACTGAGGCTTGTATGCCTTTAACTGTGGTGGCAGCAGCACATGTGCACATGTTCACACCCAGGCAGTTGAAATTCCTGGCAGTGTTCATAAATCTCTTGAGGTGCTTAAGCACACCAGGCTGCAGTACTATAGGTACCTTGCCAAGAGATCCTCCAGGATGACACTTGACATATAGCAGGTCGTAGAGATTGAACTCATGACTAGATGCTTGCAAGACATGCCCTCTAAACCAATGCATTATTTCTGTGGGAGGCTGGGTTATTTATACATTTTTCAAATTTATCTATCTATGTGGGCCACCTGGGCAACATTCAAAGACCACTACTGCTGTTCTGTGCTTGAGGTTACTCCAGAGGATCAGATACAATGCTGAAGACTAAACCAGGATCCGTTGCATGGAAGACAAGGATCTTAGCTCTTGTACTTTCTGTCCTGTCCCTGATCTGTTTTTTAAAGAAATGTGAAAAGTACCAGGTATTAGAAGGTTCTACTTTAGTGCTCTCCTCCATGGAGTAACAAATGTGTTTTGTGACGCTACTCCTGCATTTGTTGCCAATGACAACCAATGGTTGTTTTCATGATTAGGTTTCATGTGTTTGGTCAGGTTATGTCATGAGAATTGTATTAAGAAGAATTATGACCTTGCTGAATACCAGCTCTGTACTGTGTGAATTGTAGGTGGGAGTAGGAGTTGCCAGAGTGCCTCTGGGTAGAAGATCTAAAACAGGCTCCTGAGTACTCTACATGAGCTGTTTGTGTCAGCTGGCTTCCCGCTCCTTCACCCTGGGTTTATAATCTCTCTGGAAAGGTGCCTAAGTAGGTCCAGAAAGCACCACTGATCAGTTCTCTCCTTCAGTTTTCCACAATGCCATGGCTTCCATGGCTTTGAGAAACCTTGGATTGTGATCTCCCTGTTCTCTCAGGATGGGTTACTGAGAATAACTTAAGTCCACTTCTATTTTCAACAGATTCAGATCCAGGATTTGGAGAGATGGTGGTTCATGAATTGAATTACAACAAATTTAGGCTGCAGTCCAATGGCTTCCAGCTCTTCTTCTCCTCTGTGGGTTAACAAGCCTTTCCAAAGCCATAGGGCATTAAGAGTCCTGAAGAAGCTCATTAACAGTTCTGAGCCACATCGTATGAAACATGTGGCTCCAGCAGCTGTAAAACCTCAGCTTCCTCAGGCTAACAAAGTGATGATGGAGTTCTTGGAATTGTGTTTTGATATTATGCTCCCTGCCTGTGGCAGAAAATAACCTTCTCAGTGGGCACTTTTGGTCAGGAGAGTAGTCTGGCACAGAAATGTTTCATTGCCATGACACTGAAAAAGTAAATGAACATTTCCTCATGTTCAGACTGTGACTCACAACTGGCCTGTTAATAGGCAAAAAAAAAAAAAAAAAAAAAGAAAGAAAAAGAAAGAAAAAGCCTGAGGCTTTGTCTTTGTCTTTTTCTTGATACAATGTCTGACCAAATAAAACAGAAGATTGGTGAGAAGTGGCGTCTGGTATCTTCTGAGCAGTTATCTTCCAAAAGGCTCCTCAAACCCCGGTCAGAAAGGGTTCTGATATGCGCCTTCAACCTTTTCTTTCATTACCTTATGCTTTTAATTAAACATCAAGAAGTACAGAGGGTCAGTCTACCCCATCTCATAGATAAATAAATTAAAACAACAACAAAAGCTTGCCATTTTCTAAAAAATAATGGACAAGTTGAGGTGTGATACACTCATCTCATTTTTCAAAGATCTGTGTCTAAGATTTCATGCTTTATTAATAAAATAGTCTATCATTCTGACAGAGAAAACTCTTATCTCCTGACTCGCCAGCCTTTAATCCAACTTCTATATTGTTAACAAAAATGTCTCTCTAAAACACGTCATTCACTACTTGAAAAAACTTGATGGCTTGCTTTGTTTTGCTTTGTTTTGTTTTTCTTCTGTTTCCCTGGTAGATAATATGCATATACTTTTTGCTTCTTACATCAAGGCTTTTACCACCAGATTTGAATCTTTGCAAATTCACGTCAGGGTACCAGGAAGGATAATATGTATTCTGAAGCTGTAACTATAGAAGTTGAATTTCCAACATGCCCAGTCCTTTCAAGCCTCTCACCCCACCCACATATTACTTAATTTATTATTAAAAAATACTTGAATTCTTTGTTCTTTTAAAAGGGTGGCTTAAATGTTACTTGCTTTGGAAATCCTTTCTTCTCTTTATATTTATTTATTATATTATAAATATATTATTTATTATTTCTTCTTTACTATTAAAAATACTTGAATTCGTTGTTCTTTTAAAAGGGTGGCTTAAATGTTACTTGCTTTGGAAATCCTTTCTTCTCCTACCAGAGAAAGGAATAACACCCTCAACTTATAGGGGCTTTTTATTCCTTTTTATTCCCAATATCTATATTTTCTCTAGGATACAGAAGAGTGATAATGAAACATTAAAGAAAAAGATATGTAGACAGAAACATATAAAAATTAAGTCATCAAAATATATGATATCTACAGAGGCATTTTAAGTTTAATTTATAGGATATGTAGGTATATACATATATAGGTAAACATATACATATATATACATATACATATATATACATATATATATATTTGGGGTGCCATGCCCAGTAGTGCTCAGAGATTTTTACTAATTTTGCACTCAAAAATTACTCTTGATAGTTCTTGGGGAACTGCGTTCTGGAGGTCAACAAGGTAAATGCTCTACTGCTGTACTATCACTCTGGTCCCCAATGATAATTTGAAGAGACTACTAGGCAATATATCAATTTTCTGTTGATATTACTATTTAGTGATACTAGAATTTACAAGTGTAATTTTAATTCACTCTTATTAAAGGTGTCTCTTTTTTTATGAAGGTCACTGTACAAAGGTGATGAACACTGCTCACACTGAAATATAAAAATGAGTTTATAAAATTTAAAACTTGATTTGATTGTTAACAAGTTTATAAATGTGTCTTTATAATGAGTATTGAGTGGAAAATCTGGGACTAATGCTGAGACTTTGCATTATATAACTAAGAATGACAATGAATGCCAGAAAGATAGTATAGTAGATAAGGCAGATCCTGGTTTCACATCTGGTACTGCATATGACCCCTAGAACACCACCAAGAGTTATTTCTGAGCACAGAGCCAGGAGTAAGCCCTGAGCACAGCTTGATGTGGCTAAATCCAACTCACATCTCAGATAAATATGAAATTGTTAAGTGCTAAACTAAGGGCTGAGTTAAGCTTATAAAGAAAACAACATAAAACTTGAGGGAGGTGTTCTATTTCTGACTTAAACCTAACTACAATCATTTTTGTAATCATGGTGCTTAAATAAAGACTTTATATAAAAAAAGAAATTTTAACCAATAAACAACTTAGTGCTGACTTAGAATAATAAGCTATATATAAAATAATATTCTGAGCAATATAAAAATTAGTAAAATATATTTGTGAGATGATAGTTTTGAAATATGATTTTGAAATTTTAGAATGATTTGTTAACATGCTTATAGCACAATGCTTCTTCTGATGAGATAAAAGATATGGTTTGATAAAATATGTTAATTCTTCACATACTCTTATCAATAGACTTGGAAATTTTCAAAAGTGAAACAATATATGATAAAACCAATTTTTAATTGAAACAGAGATATCAAGTTCCTAATACATGTGTAGACAAATGTATATATATATATATATTTATGTATGTGTGTACACTATGCTATATATATGTATGTGTATATATATATATATATATATATATATATATATATATATATATATATATATAAATTTGAGAGAGGAATTGGCCACATGAGTACTCAGTGTTTATTCCTGGTTCTGCACTCAGGGATCACTCCTGGTAGAACTCAGGAGACCATAAAGGTTCTGCATATTGAACTTAGGTTGATTTATGCAAAGCAAGCAGCCTATTCACAATACAATCTCTCTGGTCCCACAAAATAATATTAAATCCATAAATATCTGTGTAATTTTATACTTTTAAAATCAACCAATAAAAATGCTGTTTCAGAGAAGAAAATAAGATTATTTTTATCCAAGCCTAGCTAGGGTTTGCCTAAAGGATACCACTATAAGCTTATTAGAAACAGGGGTGATGAGTCCAGAAATATTTTATGAGAACAAATACTCGGTAATCAATATATTCTAGGGGGCATTCTATTTGCTTTGAATAGAAGATCATTTCAAGGGAGAAAAATAAGCAGAACTCTTTTAAAATTAAGAGTAAAAGGCGGGTAGTACAAAGAAAGAGTCAGAAAAACATCTCTTACAAAGACTTTGTTTGTAACAGACAGGAACTGGCTCATGCAATGTCAGGCTGCCTTGAAAGGCAGAACCTGGAAAGTCATTCTATGTTCCCAGGAAAAAGCTATCAGATATGGGATCAAGTCAGTCTCTTTGCTGGTAAGTGATTAGCTAAATGACATCGATGTCCTTCCACTGCTAAGAGTCAAGGTTCTCTGGCTTTAGTCTTGCTGAAAAACAGTCTTGCTTACAATTACTGTAATATGCATGGTTCTGTGAAGTTACAAAATTTATTTACTTAGTCACTATACTTTATACTTTAAGTTTTAGTTCGCATATTATTATTCCTGACAAAAGTGAAGAATATCCCCTAAAAGTGGATATGTGTTATACTAAATCTAGGATACAAATAAAATCCTAATTTCCATGAGTATTTTGAATCATAGTAGGTCTTCTAATTCAATTGTAGGCACTTTTACTTGACCTTTGTATGACTACTTAAAGTCTGCCAAAGAGGATTGTGGGAATCAGTGTCCTTCAAGGAGCAGAATTTGATCTAGTTAAAATTTCACATAGAATCAAGATTTTGTTTCTCTGAGCTCAGTGCACACAGAGCTCCTGCCTGGAGAATAATTGTGTGCCTTATGAACTAATACAATTATTCCATTCAGAAGGATCAGAAAAAAATTGAAAGGCAGGAAGAGTTTTTTAATATTTTTGTCACTCAGTGGGAGTGCCATTGAGGAGGGTGGAGAAGGAACTGACTTTTTTTTTTTTTACTGTGGACTTGATGCTAGGCCTGTGATAAATACATACAGGATGTCAGGAATCCTCAGGGATTCCAAAGAACAGCACAGGGATGGAGTCTCACTATTCTGCACAGAAGGAAATTTGGCTTATAGAAGAATAGCTTCAAAAAAAAGAGAGAAACTAGGTGGAAACACAGCTGGGCAAGACAGAGCCTTCTAGCTATAAATGATTAAACACAACAAAAGAATAGTTACATGTGGACCATTGTAGAAAGAAAGCACTCTACCACCTTTTGGAATAATTCAAAGCAACTCAAAATTAAAAAGGAAATGTTTAAGATCAACTGCATTTTTAAAATCATTTTAAAACATAATGGAATTCATGTTTAAAAACTTATGGAGACATGGAACCAGAAGATATTATATACCTTCAACACAGGACCTAAACAGAAGCAAGGATATATAACTACAGAAACCTGACATCACCAACTGTGAGACTTAAGAGCTGACCACCAAGAATAACTAGGGGGTTGGAAAGCCGAATATGCCTGGAACCTTGAGTTGGTCTTATGTCAAAGAGCTTTGGGGGTAAGAGCTCCCTGTTTTTTAGGCCAAAGCAGTTTATCTCCAATTTCTTTCATATTTTTCTGCGCTTATGGAAAAGACAATTACCCCCCCCACACACACACACACACATCATTTTTTAAGTGTATTTCTCATCTCTGGAGAAAAAACTGGGAGCATAATAAACCTTTGGCTATTGCAATAATGACTTTACTGGTGATACAATAATTTTCACAAATATAACTGCTAATGAACTCTCTCCCTTTCTTTATCCATTTTTAATTATCTATTACCTTTCTATTTCTTAATAACTTTGTTTTCTGTCATTCTGAAACAAATGTATTGTGATCAGTTATGTCAACAATGTGATACATTTTCTTTAAATAAATAATTTTAAAAAATACCTACAAGTTTAAGATGTCAAACATGGAAAGTAAGAGCAGATAAGCAATTTCCCAGGAAAGAAAGAGTGCCACAAAGAATCATTGTACAGGGTATGGAAATTTTAAAGTGTAGTGCAAATGAACTCTGATGCTCAAAATGAATAACAGGATGTGTGACTAAAGCTGTTGACCTACGACCAACTATCTCACCTCAGAACCTAGGAGCCGCTGACGTTGTTACTTTTCATTTTCTTTCTCTTTCCTTTTCCTCTCTTTGTTCTTGTTTTTGATTCCACCCCCTGTTCAATTCTGTTTACACTTCTTCCATAGTCTCTGTTCTCTTATCTCTCTCCACCTTTTAAAAACATGAGTCTAATATACGACTTAAATAACCGTACTCCCTAGAAACTGTAAGTGTATTAGGCTTACAGAAGCACAAATGCCAAGCCAATGTTCTTTGTGAGAAAGTGAAAGTTATAACCCTATTTTTAGAATAATTCCTGGCATGTAGGTTCAATGCCATTACAATATTCCGGCATCATGAAATGATATAATAAGACATTTTATTAGGATAGTGTCAAGAGAAGAATAATATGCAGGTGCATCCAAATAAATTGCCTGCTTAAACATTGACTTTCAAAAGCTTTATACTTTCTAATACAGATACCCACTAACTATGCTGTCCTTGGATGAAGGACTTGTCAACTGTGAAACGGGCAAGAACAAACTAGCTAGTTGACTGTGTTCAGGGAGTAAAAACAATAATAATGCCTCTATAGAGACCTGATAATGTGAACTCTGGATCTTTGCATCTAATGATATGGAGAGTTTATTTTAATATTAATAATTCTTTGAGAATAAAAACTTTAGTGCTAATCGCCAGAAAAGGAGGGTAGGAGAGATACCTAAACACAAAGCGTGACTGCCCTCCCAACTATAAATTAAATTCTCAATTTCTATGATTAGTTAAAATTGTTGATTTGGTGCATATTTATTATATTGAATGCTTCAACTCTAATAAAGGATACCTTCTCAATTATATTCAGCCAAAGAGTGAGTGTCATACAGTTACCAAATTAAATAATGAAATACAAGCAAATAAAATAACCTCATTCCCTTGAACCTGCAGCTTTGAGAGGGAAGAAACATGTCTGGGTTTAGATTCAGAGATCTTGAATTCAATTGCTTTTTGATTTTGGGAAATCCACTTAGCCTTAAAATCTTCTATTCTTGTGCTCACTTCGGCAGCATATATACTAAAAATTAGAATGATACAGAGAAGATTAGCATGGCTCCTGTGCAAGGATGACACACAAATTCGTGAAGTTTCCATATAAAATAAAATAAATTAAAATAAAAATTTTCATTTTCTATTTCTACAATGTAGGATTACAACTACCTCTCAGAATGTTGTGAGCAAAAATGACACTGTAGGAAAAAAAAGTGAGGCTGTAGGAAAGTGCCCTAGGTGCCATGCCTATATAAAAATCAATTATTTACCTAATCTAATGTAGTGTAGAACTTGTGGTTCTAGGATTCAGTGCAAAAATGAAACACAAAACGTCCCATAAAAAAGAAAATCATGATTTTTCAAATTTGTAATCAAAGAAATGTTGTGTATTATAGGCTCAAATAAGAAACATGTGACTGATTATGCCATTAAAGACCTCTAAAGTATAAAGCTAATGGAGAGAGAAAACTGCTATCAATTAAGTAAACAAATGCTATAGTGATTTAGAAACTGAGCCCAGAATTTTACTTAATAGGTTTTGTGATTATAGGAGAATGAATATATGCAAAACGTTCCTTTAAGTGTACTCACTTATTTTTTCCATTACAAAGTTGTCAGGCACTAGAAACAATAGCAAAAATCTTTGAAGCTATAAAAAGGGAGAAAATAAGGAGGAAAAGAAAGGGAGAAAGTTTGGGGAGAGTAATGATATAAACAAGAACATCATGGAAAATATTAATGAACATGGCATATTTGAGGGCTATGATGAGAAAACTCAAGGGATAGCAGTTGTTAGACTTAAAGATGAGGAGACAAAGAAATTATTTCTGTTGGGGTCTAGTAAGTATGAAATAAAAACTCAGTTAAAGACCATAGCAAGAAGTGATCCGATGCAGGAGGTTTTAGTGAATTGGTTTTAGCACCATGTGAAATTATTGAATAAAGTGAAAATGGACAACAGAAAAGTTAATGTGGTGAGGTGGCTCCATTTTATGGTTGAGGAGAAAAGAGAAATAAAAAACAATGATATATACAGAATGATTGAAATTGGTATTTAAAAGAAAGAGTTTTGCTTTTCTATTAAGTACTAAAAGAAAATAATGGCCACATAAAATTTCAAACCACAGTGTATAAAAGGGAAAAAGAAGAAAAAAGAGAGGGGATAGATAGAAGAAAAATGTATTCCACAGAGACAGGCAGGGGAGAAGTAGGAGCCGGGAGAAAGGCAGGAGAGAAACTGGGGACATTGGTGTCAGGAAATGTGCACTGGTGAAGGGTCTTGTATATTGCATGACTGAAGGTCAATCATGAACAACTTTGTAACTCTGTGTATCTTACGATGGTTCAATTTTTATCTATAAAAAAATAAAATAAAATAAAATAAATCAAAGAAAAAATGGCCACTGATTCTTCACATGTAGTTGGGTCTGACTGATATAAGCATATAAAACTTCTCAGATAGGACCAAACTACATACTAAAAACTGGGGATTTTCTAAATGGAGTTTGTTTGTTCCTCATCTACCCACCTAGCAGTTTCCTCAAACATCTGATATCTTCCCAACAGAAAAATGACCTTTACCAAACTCCAAAAGAAAATAATGGCTGCCAATTCTTTCCAGGTAGTCTGGTCGGGGCTGATATCTCTGGTGCATTCTCAGAATGAGCGAGGGCAGATTTTCCCTTTCTACATGAACTGCAGCAGCAGAGTATCACACCCTACAACCTCGAACAGAAATGACCCAGCTCCACAACTTCACCTTATCAAACTCCGATGTCACCATTTTTTTTCAGATCCAGAAAAAAGATGACTGCTTGTGAACACCTAAAAATTCATAGTATAGTCAGCTCAATAGCATCACAGTAAATTGATAGGAAAATTACATGGAAATCTACTAACCTCAGTGAGCCTTAATAGAAACACAGAAGGCTCAACGCACCAACAACAGCTTGGTAAATCCTTAAATTTTAATGATTTTTGTAACACTATGGACAATTATTTCAAATTGGCCTCTGTTGATCTATGTTTTGATCATTCCATTTGCCTTTGTGTTGTAACAAACAATATAAAATAAATTTATTTGTGTCTGCACGAATCAGGCTAAGATTTCTGGTAGAAATTGGGGACATTGGTTAAGGGAAGGTCACACTGGTGATGAGATTATATATTATATATATATATATATTATGAGTAACTTGGTAAATTAGTGTTTAGTAAAAGTTAAAAGGATAAGATAGATAATAAAAATAAAAGTTAAGGTTATGTTAAAATTACTACAGGCATCAAGTTTAGGAAGCAAAAATAAATGATGGATAACAGGAAGCTACTGATTTTGCAGGAAAGAAAAGTCTGTTCATAAAAAAGTGAAAAGATAATTCAGTGGAATATCTATAACATGGTTGGAAAATTATAAGGGTTATGACTACAGACTCAGAAATCTCTGTGGGTGTTGTAGATTTGCTGTGGGTGTAAACAATTTCCATTGAAGATATAAACTCAGGAACACAATAATTTTTTAAAAAGCATTCCTTGGGAAATATCCAGTATCCATCTGGGAATACGGAATACTTATGTCTTGATAATGATAAAAATGCTTAACAAAATATAGTTCATGCTTTTTTAAGTGATACTTAAAAATAGTGGCCAAACACCTAAAGAAAATTAATCTTTCATATGTTTCCTTTTGAATTGCTTTTTTTCTTTAATTTTGAGTTTGTACCTAACAGTGTTGAGAGACTACTCCTGGCTTTGTGCTCAGGGATTACTTCTAGTGAGGCTTAGGGTACTTAAAAGACAAGTATATCATCCACTGTACTATGTCTCAGGCCCTTGAAACTTGCTTTCTTTTTAATCAGGTGGTAAGTAAAAAAAAGAGATGGCGAGTTCTTTATCATCTCAAATTTAAAATACAAGAAAACAGGGACCAAGTATGTTTTTATCATGTTGGTATGGTTGCCACAGAGCTAGGAGTGGGCATCTGGCCTTTCAAGGTATAAAAGTTGATTTTATAATATCACATCATCTCTAAAATAGTAATAGCCTTTAGAAATGTACTTAACCAGCAAAGGTAAAGCTCTAGTTAAATGTTTAAATACATGAAATGTTCACTTCATAAGGGTAGTTATCCATGCCTTGAGAAGCACCTATTAGGCACTTAACAAGTATAGACAAAAGAGCTTTTTACATATTTTCTCCTTAAGGACTCCTCATATAATAGACAGTGATTATATCTTTAAAATATTACTGCTTAGATATTACCTTGGACTGATCTGAGATTCACTATTTAAGTGGATTTTCCTAAAAAAAAGGAATCTAAAGTTGTACAATATGTTAACAATGTAAGATTTTGCATGCTTACACATATGTGCACATAGAGCTGGAGATACTTACAAATGCACACAACTCACAGTCATAAGCAAATACACAGAAATATACACACATTATTTCTGAGATAATTTTATCCAGTCTATAGCTAACTTCATCTTGATTTCCAAAGCCCTTGTAGGACCATTACACTTGAGGAAGAAAAAAAAAATGAGTCACACTGAGGTTTTAAAAAAAAGCTTAAATCGAGAGTTGCATAACTATGTCTGTTCGAAACATTCATAAAGAAGGAACAAAAGAACCATCAGTTCTTTGAGACATCCTCTGTGAGAACAGAGCAGTGCAGAATGCCCTGGGCTTTCTAAACAGCCGGCAGTGTCCCTCTCCCCCTCCCACTGGTTGGAGCAGCCTGGTTGTCTGAGGCTTTTCCTCAGGGCTTATGTTCCACTGACCTATAAATGTTCACTGTAATTATAACAATTTTCACCTTCTCCATCATTCACAGCTCAATCACATTGTCCTTTTCTATTTTTAAAACAGTTGTCTTCTAAACAGCATGTTAGAAAAGAACCTCAAGTAAAATACACAGAGTAGAATGGCAAGAAAAAGGAATGGATAGTATCAAATGAGAGCAATTCCCTGGCCCTGGATTATAATAATGAAATGTCAAAGAAGGAAGGAGGGTTGGTTGTGGAGGGAACTAATAGGTGTGTTGGTGATAAAGATATTGGTAAGGATCTTGGACATTTTGGAGATACAGAAGTGAGGTAACTACATCAAAACCATTAAGAGTCAACACTAGTGTTAATATGTATTCTCAAACCATAGTAAATTAGAAAGAAAAAGGACTGTTCAGGAGCTGTGAAGAGGGAGTGGTAGAAAACTTGGGTCATTAGTGGAGGGACATTTACCCTGGAGTATGAAAAATTGAACAGCTTTATAAGTCACAGTGCCTAAATTAAATATATACACAAATAAAATACACAGAAAAGCAAAGAAAATAAATTTTTGCATTTAAGACCACTCTGAGGGCTGAAGTGATAGCCCAGTATTAGGGAGTTTGCCTTGTGTGATGCTGACCTGGAATGGACTCGGGTTCGATGTCTGGCATTCCATTTGGCCCTCTGAACCTTCCAGGAGTGATTTCTGAGTGCAGAGCCAGGAGTAACTTATAAGAACCACTAGTTGTGGCCCAAAAATCAGCCAAACGAACATAAAAAAAACCACTCTGAGTATTATGATCCTTACAACCTATGACATATTAATGTAGCACATGCAAAATAAGTTGAATAAATAGTACTCCTCACACCAATTTTCTCAGCTGAAAACTCAAAAGGAAAGAGCAAATGGGTAGAGAGAGGCTGGTCCAAACACTGATAGGACTTCACAGCCCAGAGAAGGGTCAACTGAGTGAAGAAAAGTTTCTGGAAAAAAGGGTGTGAGCTGAAATGTAAATTCATTTTCTCCTCCTTCCATGGCCACTCAGAGTAGTTTCTCTGTCTGGAGGACACAGATTTTTTTATTTGCAATTGTTGGCTTAAATAATTAGGGGACTTATGCATTAAAAGTTACAAGAAATAATGTATGGCTTTGCTACATGCTGTTCTCAAATACTGTTTGCTATTGGAAATTACTAGATGGTGTCACACAGGCCAACTTTATAAAAAAAAACAGTGATTAAGACTCATGTTTCAGCAAGAACTTTTTCAAAATAGAGTCTTTAGTTTCTTTGAACATGTGTCTTAGAAGGTCTCTGTGTACTGATGGACATCTGAAATAGTTGGGAACATGGAAAAGAAGATGATTTTGTAGGGGAAAATAAAAACTTGCATATAGTTTCTAATATAGAGTACCAATGATGTTCCTATTGTGAGAAAACCTGGGAAGACGACAGGATTTATTAGACACTTAACTCTGTGGAAAATAGGTAGGAATCACCTATGGAGAGTTTTACCAAACCTACAGTAAAGAATTCCATTGTATATCATAAATTTTCTTTGTTGAAAAGAGTTCAAATGTGACTTAAACCCCGAAATACACAGAAAGTAAATTTTCCCCTGGTGATGAGTAGTGTCTCTATCATGATTAGCTCTATCTGGATTCACTTTCCTGCATCAGGCCTTGGTGTCTGAAGGTAGGTTGGATTCTCCTGCTCAAGATTATATCTGAAGCCCTGAGCCCTAGGTCTTATTTTTGTGATCATAGAACATGGTGCATTTGAAATAGGATGTATGAAGGTCACCAAGTTCAGGGGGGACAAAGTCTGTGGAGGTAGACATCAATTCAATATGACTGATTAAAAAAGTGTTTAGGACATAGGAAAAGAGCCATCCATTCACAGAACACTGAGTCTGCCCTGGGACTGATGATAAGTGGGACATACAGGAGGTATATGCCCTCTCTCAGCTTGGATGAAGACTTCTGGTTTCTAGAATTGTGAGAGAATATTCTTTGACTTGGCCTAAGTCATATGTTTTATTATACTTTGTTATGGAAATACTTGAAAATGTAGATGACCAGTAGTCAGAATTTTAGTCAAATAATAGACTGGGTCAGAAGGCTAGTTGGGGGGGAGGGAGTTACAAGAGGCATTTTTAGAGCACTAGGGTCACTTCAAATCATAATTAATAAAAAATAAATCTTATTCATTTAGTCCCTAGAGTGCAAAGGACTATAGAAAATCCAATTATATAAATTTATAGTTCAGAGAAGGGGAACAAACTGAAATGACTATTCATGGAAATTTAAGTAGAGCTTATGACTGGAAAGATAAACAGGGCTCTAGTGATTGCAAAGCTGTGTGACTAAGAACTTAGACTCGGGTAATGGACTGCCTGGTCTGAGTCTTGATGTTCTTTCTGCCTTTTGCCAAGTGTGTGATCTTTGTAAACAGTTGACATTCAGTGAACCTCAATTTTCTTCAAGAAGATTGTTATGTGAACTCTCAAAGGTGGAGCGCTGAACTCAGCATGGGGTTTCCCACCAAAGTCTAGCTAGCATGATCATTTCCAGGGGCAGATGACTGCTTTACTTTAAAAATATCTGAACATAAACACCCAGAAGTTAAAAAAAATAAGTCAGGGACAGACAGATAGTACATCAGGAAAGATGCTTACCTTGTAAGAAGCCGAACCATGTTGGAGCCCTGTCACTACATGTGGGACTCTGAGCCCTACCAAGAGTGATGCCTGTGCACAGAGCTAGGAGTAAGCCCTAAACAAAGCAGGATGTGCAAAAATTAATTAATTAAAAGGCATACTTGTTTCTTTTGAATACTTTAAAAAGATATACACTTGATGTTTAATTTTGGGGTTACCGAGTCCATCTTATTCTGGGGCTTTATTTGAAAACAATCTGATACCTAGGTGTTAAATCAGGCCTCAAGCTCCAAAGCCAGGACTCTGGAGAGATGCGGGTCTAGAAGCAAATGTCTATGCAGGAAATAATCCACATACGCTAAAGAGGGTGAAACAGGTTCAGGAGTTTCAACACATAAGCCTTCTGTTCCTAAGAAACAGGCAGCTCTGTGGGGAAGTCTAGAAGTGCAAGAGAGTGTTTTTCTGACATCCGGTGTATTTCTTAGGAATAATCAGACCATATCTAGAGCTGGAGATTAAGTGGTCTACATTTAGGTATCAAATATGGATATCCAATGGACAATAAGGATATTCTGCTAACTTAAAGAATTATTTGGCAATTTTTAATTGCAAGTTTTAATTGCTATTTTTTAATGTACAGTTAATTTTTTTAACTTAGAAATACTCAAATTAAGATTGATGAGCTCTGACATGAACCATACTACTCTAATAACTCATTTTTAATTATTTCTTTGGGGTCATACCTGGTAGTGCTCAGCAGTTACTCTAAGCTTTGTACTCAGAAATTATTTCTGGCTCATGCTCAGAACATATTGGTGCCAAGGATTGAACTATGTTGGCCTTGTGTAAGCAAATGCTTTACCAACTATACTATCACTCCAGCCATTCATAATAGCAATTTTTTGGATAAAATTATCTTATCTTATAGCCTACCATTGTCTTAAACTGTAGACAAGGATGAATGTTCAATTTTATAGGCACACATAACTGAGCCCTTGATTTGTATGTGTTGGGCCAAACCAAAAGACAGTGACTAGGATCAAACAAAGAAAGGAGAGGGGGAATGCCTAAAAAAAAAACATTGTGAGGTAGCTGAAAGAGTTATAATAGGTCAATATTGTAGCAAAATGGATGTTCCTGTTCATGAGAATTAGGATATTTGTGACGAGAAAATGTGGTATTTTAATAATGGATGTTCCAAAAGATACATTAAAAAAGATCTAAAATTGCCCCCTGGGCTGACCACTTAGTCCAGGGGAACAAGATTCCCCCCACACCAGGCGGGTCTTCAGGGCCTCGCCTGGTTAATCGGGCCCTGGGGGGAGGGGGTGAGAAATTCCTCCCTAGGCATCCAAAAACTACAGAGGCTCGGCTGGGCTCAGAAAACTCCACATGCCAGGATTTCGTGTGCCTTTGACTGGTATGATGGGGGCTCTGGGCAGGACAGCTAGCCATAGGACCCCTGGGCTGACCACTTAGTCCAGGCGAGCAAGATTCCCCCCACACCAGGCGGGTCTTCAGGGCCACGCCTGGTTAATCAGGCCCTGGGGGAAGGGGGTGAGAAATTCCTCCCTAGGCATCCAAAAACTACAGAACCGCGCGGGGGCTCATGCCCCCGCGCATACTTCATGTATTCAGAATATTCCTTATTCTTATGTTATGTTTTCCGTATACAGAATGTTCATTTTGTATTCTGCCCTTTCTCACACCCCTACAAAGCTCTTTTTTACTCCTTAACTCTCTAACCCCCTCTCAAACATCAGTAACCTAGTTTACTCTTTTTAACTTCAGTAGTGTACAATCCTAATCACAGTCCAAAGCTGTGCATTGTGTGTGACAACCCCAAACTGTTTCAAGATACATAAAATGGACATGTATTTCTTTAGAATATTTTGTGTTTTTTCTCTGACAGCTATAATTCTTACTAAATATTGTCTTATACAGTGATGATTCTAACCACTTTTTATCTTCTCTTTTTGAGTTGTCTAACAAGGAATTTTGGTGGAAGAGTCCCCCAGTTTAATGCTTATGATTGAACCATGTCATGGGAATCATTGGAATTGTTCTTATGGCCCCCATATACG
This sequence comes from Suncus etruscus, assembly GCF_024139225.1. Classification (NCBI taxonomy): domain Eukaryota; kingdom Metazoa; phylum Chordata; class Mammalia; order Eulipotyphla; family Soricidae; genus Suncus; species Suncus etruscus. The sequence goes on from NC_064849.1 coordinate 118,143,625, forward strand.
CCAATAACACCACGTGGCATTGCTTCTTATTTGCATAGGCACATTAAAATGGGAAAATACTATACATACAAATAAGATCCTATCTAATAGCGATTGGAACACACAAATCTTGTAGTGCAAAGGGACCTTACACCCTGAACATTGACATAACAACCTGGCACAGACCTCAGAAGAAAGGGCATAATCCATTCTCCCCTGAACCAGGGAAGCCATCCACGAAACATCCAGGCTGGTCTATAACATCACCTGGAAGCAATCCCCTACCACGGAAGACCCACACTGCTCAGACTTCGACCTGTTCAAAAGAGACTTCCCTTAACACTGAGAAGACTTAACAACAACAACGACCTGCTTACAGGACAGGGCTCCCTGCATTGCCCTTTGATTGTGAGGCGAAAGGAGAGGATGCTCCACATCCTGACTTCAATGTAAGATATGCAGATTCCAGGATCTTTAATACAGAAACATGATACCAACAACAGAGACTGTGTGAAAAATAAAAGTGTGTTGGCACTACAGACAATGTCTTGGATTGGACGATCTAGCTTGCCTGGAGCCTAGAGTTGGTCTTGTGCCAGGAAACTTCAGGGGTCAGGTCTCTTTGTATTTACACCAAGGTTATTTCTTTCCATGTCCCTCATATTTTGGTGGGCCTATGCAAACAACAATTGCCACTCTAACACCATTTTTACTGTGCTCCTTTGACTCTAATACTTAAAAAGAACCCACTTAAAATTTGAGGTTAACTTAAGCTAATATGCATGTATATGGAAATGTAAAAAAATACTATGCCTGTAATGTTTAAGGAGTTACGTATGTTTTATGGCTTTAGATTGCCCTGTGTGCTGTTAAGAAATATTATAATGTGTTACAATCTGGGGACTTGAGGGATAAAGTAATTGTACATGGATTCTGTCTTATTTATCTTAATGTTCTTTGGCTAAAATTTCAAAGTTAAGATATTAGCAAGGGGACTTCTGAGAATTAAGTTATGGGTGATTGTCCTTCCACTGTAACTTTATCTTGTCCTCTTTCTTTTCATCCTTGTTCTCATAATTAAAAATAAAAAATTAAAAAAAAAAAGGATCTAAAATTATTGTTGAGCACTAAAAGAACCAGTGCATGGGTATATGGTGGTTGAATATGCACGGGGGTTCCGGAGATCAAGGTTCTCTTGGCAAATAAAAATATTCTAGAAGATTCTTTAAGAGGTTATTTTTAAGCCCTCTCTGCCTGCAAAACCTTATATCATTTTAATGAAGTCTTTAAATAATTTAAATACATTTATGATCTAAGTTCTTGAGATCACTTTGAACCTTAAAAATATCTTATACCTAAATGGGCAATACACTCACATGATTGAAATTAACAATTACACACTCACTGATAATACACATATGAAAATATTCTTGCACACATAAAAAGCTTGATCTGATTTATTCCTGTTTTGCAGACATTGTACTTCTCATAATAAAATATTATAATTGTACTTTCTTCAAAAATATATTTATGCAACTTAAAATAGAAACATGCATTATATCTTTAATTTTACACAATAATTTAGATGCCTATTACATGTGAATTTGAAATGTTTATATACATTTCCATATAAATGTCTTAATAATTTTCAAGATGATTCTGTCTGTATCCACAGGGAGCAGATGATTTAATTGTATTGAAGCATAAGTCACAAACAACTGATAGATCCAATGCTATATTCAAAACAACCATGGAAAATTCATATTTTATAATGAATTATTTTTTACATAGTCATTTAAACTGTATGAAAGTAGCTTGTAGGGAATAAAAAGGTGAAACAGTGGAATTGCTGAATCAGAGGGCATACATACTGGTCATTTTCATAGATGATACAATCACCCAATTTATGAACCCTTTAGCAGGTTTGTTAAGCCTCTCTAACAAACTTTGAACATTCTTTGTGCATTTTTGTCTGCCAAGTGAGCAGAAACTGGCTCAGCACCATTTTAATTTGTCAAAAGTTTTAATCTCAAGTTATCAGCCTGAACATTGGAACATAATGATATTTGTCTAAAAATATATTTCTTAAACTTCTGAATGTGGCCCCCTTCTTTCTGTAACACCTCTTGCCTAAAGTAGAATCTTAGTCTTTCTGCCATGGCCCCCATGTACACAATAATTTTACATCTTATCCCACTGGATTATCCTGGGGACTCAGTGAGCCATATGATCCCAGTTTAAAAACATTGTTTTAGAGTATTAAAAATGTCTTCAGAGGGGCCAGAGAGATAGCACAGCGGTAAAGTGTTTGCCTTAGATGCAGAAGGACAGTGGTTCGAATCCCGGCATCCCCGTATGATCCCCCGAGCCTGCCAGGAGCAATTTCTGAGTTCAGGAGTAACCCCTGAACACTGCCGGGTGTGACCCAAGAACCAAAGAAATAAAATAAAAATAAAAATTAAAAATTAAAAATATTAAAAAATAAAAATGTCTTCAGAGAATATATACTTCATGTACTTTTCTATCATCGAGCACATTAAAAAGAAATAAAAAATGTATTTACTGTATCAATATTCTAAGCATTCCCAATTTAAAAACTTCCCAATTGAAAATATTTGGTGACTAGTAGATATTCTTATCCAACCTTACCAGAAATAAAATCTGCAAACTTTAAAGGAGGAAGAAAAATATATCAGGTTCATTCACGTAGATAAGAAAGCTGGCGGTTGACAAGGTGGAAAGAAAGTAAAGTTTACAGACGAAGACAATGTAACTGGCAAGGAAAGTGGGAAAGAGGAGAAAGAAATACTGATTAAACAGGGCTAACAAACTAGATGGACCTGCCACCATTTCTCCATGCTAGTTCAACAACCATTTTTTAATATTCCTGTTAGAAACTCTGAATTGCCTCCTCCTATCCATGCCCCAGCCCTGCTATCTACTTTCCCTCACCACATGCATAACAATATTTTAATGTAAAAATCTATTTGTGCTACTGACCCACTTTATTTTCTGATGTTTTCTTTTAATAACTTTTATTTTTTTAAAAATATTTATAAAGTTATTGATAGTTGAGCTTTAGGTATACAGTATTTCAACACCAATCCACCACAAGTGGTGCTCCCACACTGTCATTTCCTCCTCCCAGCCCACCTGCCACCATGGCAAGCACATTATAAAGTTCAGTGGTTGCATCTTAGCTCTCATGTTTTCAATGTTGTGGAGTCTGTGCTTTGGTACCACTGTGTACGACTCTCTCATATCACCAAAATAACCAAAGGCCTGACCCCTTCCCCCTCATTATTTTCCTTTCTCATCTTCCTTCTCACCTCGATTTATTTCCTTCTATGTGCTTCTCCCAAGCTCTGGGATCAAGGGTGATCTTAACATCTCCCCTTTACTATATTATATTTCTTTTTTTTCTTTCTTTTTTTTTTTTTTACAAATTACTTACAACCATTTTTTTTCTTTTTTTTAATTTAAACACCTTGATTACATACATGATTGTGTTTGGGTTTCAGTCATGTAAAGAACACCACCCATCACCAGTGCAACATTCCCATCACCAATGTCCCAAGTCTCCCTCCTCCCCACCTTCATCCAGTTATCCACAGATAAGTGAGATCACCCAGTGTTTGTCTTTCTTATAGCTTACTTGACTCAATATGATATCTCCTAATTCCAACCAGCTTTCAGTAAATTGCAACTTTCAGCTGCATAATATTCTATTGTGTATATAATACTTTATATATATTCTACATATTCATAATCCATTCATCAGTGGTTAGACATCAGTGGTTGATTCCATATTTTAGCCACTTTACTAAACAAAACAACAAATAATGATGGGTATACAAAAAAAAGAATGTTTGTATCCCCCTCATCCATTAAAAATTCTTCTCTGGAAGCTCTAGCTAGACCTAGGACCTTTTATATCCTTATAGGTAGAAGCTCTATTCCTAGGGGATATTTGGAAATGGGGGGGGGATCTAGAACATCTAGGGGTAGAAGTTCTACCCCTAGGGGATTATATTTGGAAATTGGAGATCAAAAGGTAAGATAGTATTGGTGAGGTCAGGAGGAAAATCTCCTCTGGGTGGGATTAGTGACCTATTAAAAAGACACCCCAGAGGGCTAAACTTAGAAATGGCTCATAGGGTAGAAGCACAGACTTTGTATGCAGGAGGCCTGGGTTTATTCCCTAGACTTATAACTATCTCCAAACAGAAAGCACATCTAAGATCCAGTCCAGAAGTATTCACACTGCTGGGTGTGGCCCTCACCAGAATGCAAGGCCTCCTCTTTTCCTGCTTCTCTATGATGTGAGAAGATAATCAGAATATAGATGTCTGGAAGCCAACTATTGAATCTTTACTATATACCAAGTACACAGATGCTCCCTCAATCATTTTGCTGCCAAAGTGGTGAGGAAAATTCAGGTCTGTTTATAAGTCGCTCACTATATCATAGTCCAAGCAACCTGGGACACTTTATTTTGCAAGTGTTTGATCATTATGAATAAATGCATATATATGTTAGCTATAAAATAGTACCAGATCAAATAAATGGCAAAATCTAGTTGATAACACAAATCTGATGTGTGTTTGTCATATAAACTCACAGGCATGCCCAAAAACACAACACAAACTTTATAACCAAAGGTATCTTCTTTTTTGTTTTAGTTTTTGAGTCACACCCGCCTTGCTCAGGGGTTATTCCTGGCTCTGCACTCAGAAATTACTCCTGGCAGGCTTGAGGTACCATATGGACATGTGGTAAATTAAACCTGGGTCTGTCCTAGGTAGGTAGCATGCAAGGCAAACACCCTACCACTGTGGTATCTATCTGGCCTCAAAGATATCTTCTTAAGGAGAGGCAGTTACAAGTTAAAGAACATTTGATTCTACTGTGCAAAAATGAGTCTAGTGGAAGTTCACAGAAAAAGAGAAGTCAAAAGCTATATCTTATGAAGTGAGAAAATTGTGATAGTCCTATGAGCAGTTTTTGGAACAGTAGAAATTTAAGACATTAAGAAGGAAAATGAATAGCCAAGAACAATCATAGGAGATTAGTGAGACCTTAGCTGGAAAAATGCAAGAGTAGCTTACTGTTTAAGACTACTTATGTTTACTACAATTTTATTTACATTGTCTAGAATTATAAATTTCTGTTATTTCTTCAAGGCATCAGTAAAGTCTGATACATTCAGAAATAATCAGGTACTATCAGGCTTCTTTTTATAGGAAGAGGAAAGTCGGTGGTTTTGCAAATCAAGGGAGAGGCTCAATTCCAGCTCTCAGTTCTGTAGAGTGGAAAAGGGAGATGATCACAGCTACCAGGAGCTATTTAAGAAATAGAATTAATTCTTCTCAGACAGAAGCAGATCACTGGCATGATCTGGAGACAGATTCTAAGGTCTCAGAAAAAAACGAACTCTGGATTAAGGAAATGAACAGACGCTTCTCTGAGGAAGACCAATAGGTGGCCAACAGACAAAAATTGCTCATTATCACTTACCATTAGGAACATGAAAACCCAGACAACAATGAGATATCATCTTACTCCAGTGAGGATGGCACATATCAAAAATACTGCTAATAATCTCTGTTGGCAGGGCTGTGGTGCTACCTGGTCGAACCCCTATGATAAACTGTATGGAGGGCACTCAGTAAACTCAAAATTGGGTGACCACATCACTTAAAGAGGCAACCACTACTTTGAATATCTATTCCCAGGACAGAAAAATATTCATCCAAGAAGAGTATGGACACTGCTATTCATTGCAGCATGCACTACAAAAGTTGAGTTGGAATCAACCTAGATGTCCAAACACAGATGAGTAGATCATGAAGCTGTGGAACATATATAAAGTGGAATAGCTGTAAGAAATGATGGAATGATGCATTTTGCTTCAATATGGATGGAATGAAAAACTATTATGTTAAATGAAATAAGCCAGAGGAAGAAGGATAAATACAGAATGATATCACTTATGTGGTATTTAGAATAACTGTATGAAGAAATGCAATGGTTTAAATGGAAGTTGTCTCGAACACTCTTGGCCCCAGAGCACAGCAAGTATGAGGAAAGAAACTGAATGGAAGAGAAGATATCAAGTGGTATCAGGTAAATTGGTAGTGTTAAAAAAAGGTGCAAAAAAAAGTGTAAAAAAAAAAAAAGAACAAATTATCCAAGCCAAAGCAACAACAATGGAATCAAGAGACCAAACTTGGGGCCATAGCAGTGGTGCAAGCAGTAACGCATCTGCCTTGCCCGTGCTAGCCTAGGATGGACTGTGGTTTGGTCTCCCAGCCTCCCATATGGTCTCCCAAGCCAGGAGCAATTTCTGAGCACATAGCCAGGAGTAACCACTGAGTGTCACTGGGTGCTGCCTAAAAAAGCCAAAAAGAAAAAAAAAAGTGAGAGACAAAACTTTAACAATCTAAATGTAAAATGGCCTGTTATACGAGTAGGCAGGGGTATGTGTGGTGGGGAAGGTGGAGTGGTACAGGATGCACCTGGAGAAAACTGGTGGTGGGAGGTCAACATCTGTGGTGGGATTGTATGTCTGAAACTCAACTATGAAGGACTTTGTAAATCAAATGGTTTCAATAAAATTAAATTCAAAGAAAGAGCTCTGGAGAGAACGTTCACAATCTGTACAATGGGGTTTTGAGCCAATGTTATCTAGATATTAGGGAACAGTTGAACTAAGTTGACCCCTATGAGGAAATTTTTATCTCTCACAACAATAAAGTCACAACTGAAGGCTTCCTGTTATCTTTGAGAAACTGCAAGTCCATGTTCACACACCCATGTCATCACCTCTCACAGTTGTTAAAATGCTAGCATGTGATGCATTTTTGGGTTTACACAGAAGTATTTTTGTACTATCGTGCCTTCTGTAAATGCCCTGTTCACATTGAAGAACTTGAAGAGGAAGAAACTTGTCATAATGATGGAAAGAAGTTAAGGAGAACTTAAGAAATGGGAGAGAGGACTTGGTTAGCTAAATAATACATGTGATGACATTTCATTTTAGATAAAGTATGTACAGGACAAGGACTGAATATACTGGTTGGAGTAGTAAGCAAGTTAGTAAAAAGAAAGAAAAAACCAAAAAACCAAACTCATAGGTTTGTAAGAATTCATAACCCTTGGGGGCTCGCATAAAAACAGGTAATGGTTGACTTTTAGAGTCTATGTCAAAACACTACAGAAAAACTTTGGCTCATACCAGGCAAATAAAGTATGAATTAACTTTTGTTTGATAGTTTAGCAACAAAATACAATTATTTTTATTGTTTTGTTGGGAAAATAAGATAGTTCTGGCAGAGGGAGAGAAGATTATTGTCCAGAGCAACTTGGTGAAAATCTGGCAGAGATAACAGCAGCAGAGATGATTTAATATAAAGGCACTGCACACTCTACAGTTCTCTTCTAGCTACAAGTTTCCAAATCTTCTCCCAACCTGCAGCACAAGAACTAAGCATGCTGTGTTGTGCTCTGCTTCTGCAATACACACAGGTGAAATCTATTTGCCTAGAAGAAGCTTTAAGTAAACACAAACCCAAAACAGGACTTTGAAATTCCACATTTCAAAAAGGACTGGTAGAGTAAAGGGAGGGAAGAGAGTGTATTGTTTAATAGTTATTTTCTAGGAAGCACATGCACATTAAGAATGAAGAGAGATTAAATCCACGAGAAATAATGAAAGCAGCTCTTAGCAAAGCCCTTAATTTGCTGCTCAAACCCAAGTCCCAAGCCTAAAGCTCAAGCGTCATTACTGGCCAAACACTCCCCTCTGGCGGTCATAATGAAGAATTACAAGGCTTGACAAAAAAGCAGAATATATGGTATGAAAAAAAAACATAAACAAGGAAAAAATAACATGCAAAAGGCATTGGCTTAATTTCCCTCGCGCTAGGAAAAATAAATGAACTCTATCTCTCTTTCTTATAATTATGATAAACTTAAAAGCATTCTCTTTCTTAATTATTCACCATCGATCAGGTCACAGGTATCCCCAAAACAAATTTATAATTTTGCTGTTTACAGTCTCAATATATCAGTAAAAAACGTTTTATTAATAGAAAATAAAATTGAAATATAAATATTCTTTATTAAGGGACCGGAGCGACAATACAAATAGGTAGGTCACTTGCCTTGCACATGACCGACCTAGATTTGATCCCTGGCACCCCATTTGGTTCCCTGAGTACTGCCACCTGTAATTCCTTAATGCAGAGCCAGGAAGAAGGCCTGAACATGTCTGTTATGGTCCCCAAATAAATGCATACATATATATCCTTTATGAAATATGTATACACTTTATGAAAACTACCAAAATAAGGTACATATGAGTTTTTCTTCTTATCTTTCACAACTTTTGTAATTAGGCAGTTTTGCAGAGTCAATTAAATATCAGAAAATACAATGGATCTTTAGTTACCTTAATTTTAGATTCTTCAATCTAAGATTATTTACTAGATTTCCCTGAGACTGCTTTTTTAAAATGTGAAATATGGACCAGAGTGATAGCACGGAAGTCAAACCATTACCCTGCACCTGACTGACCCAAGGTGCTCAAGCACCACCCGGAATGACCCCTGAACACTTCCAGGACTAATCCTTGAACAAAGCTGGTGTAATCCAATTACAAAGAAAAACTTTAAATGCCAAGATATGTCTTCTTGGTGGTTACTTTGCTTACTATGTGCTTTAGAGGAGATGATGGCAATGATTACATTTTCTAGTTTGGGACCAGGGCAGTGGCTCAGTGGTAGGGTGTTCGCCTTGCACATGGCTAACCTAGGACAGACTGTGGTTCAATCCCCAGAGTCCCATATGGTCCCCCAAGCCAGGAGCAATTTCTGAGTCCATTGTCAGGAGTAACCTCTGAGTGTCAACGGGTATGGCCAAAAAAAATAAAAAAAAATATTTTTCTACTTTATTTTAAAATTCTATATATCTAACCATGACAAAATTCATATCAGAGAGCTTTGATGTCCTATACCATATACTACATCCTTCTACAAATTCATTTTTCTATTTCTAAAAGTATTATTATTATTATTATTATTATTATTATTATTATTATTATTATTAGGTTTTTGGGCCACACCTGGTGATGCTCAGGGGTTACTCCTGGCTATGTGCTCAGAAATCGCTCCTGGCTTGGAGGACCATATGGGTCATTAGAGGATCAAACTGAAGTCTGTCCTAGGTCAGCCGCATGCAAGGCAAATGCCCTACCACTGCACCACCGCTCTGACCCTGAAAGTATTATTTTTGACCAGTAGATTCGGTAATTAGCATAGACTGTTGACTCTAAATGATTAAATTGTTTGCAAGAGTAATTTTAACGTGTCCTGATATTCAAATCTTAAGAAAGAATTGGATAAAAAGAATTTCAGAGATTGAACCTATTATTTTGAACCATTATTTGAGAAAAACCACCCTAGGAAACTATCTAAGGGTTTATTCTAGGAGCTGTTTTCTATCTGACTATTTTTGGGAATGAGTGAGAGTATATATTAGACTCAGAACTATTTTTTATTATATATAATTTTTATTTTTACCATATTGGCTTACATATCTTTCACAGTAGTATTTGAGGTACCTATTAACATTGAATCAGGGAAATTTCCATCACCAAATCTGTCCTTTCTCCACCCCCGTTCCCATGTTCCCATCCTGCATCCCATTTCCCCCACCCTCACCCCCCGAGCTGCTAGAATAGGTGGTCCCCTCTGTGTCTAGCTTACTACATAGTGATCATATATCTGTTTGGTCCTGGTACCCTCCCTTATTCCCCCTCTATTTGAGAGGTGGAACTAGATAGTTCAAGTTATGTGGTATTGTTTAAAGAAGAGAAAAGCAATAAAGTGGGGTAAAAACCAAATAAGCCAAAAATGGGTGTAGTCCTTCTAGAGGCTCTCAACCTCAGTTTGAGAGAGGACAGGAAAAAAGGAATTGAAACACCACAACAATACAAAAAGAAATATCAAATAAATATCCAATGAGCACTACAGCACTAAAGGCAAGCACCACATAATTGTCTCGCTCCTGAAATAAAACCATGCCAGAGCACAAAAAGAAAGAGAAAGAGAAAATAACATAAAATAAAATTGGAGACATCAACTTCAGTATCTACACCAAAACAAAGAAGTCCCCCAAAATAAAAATAAATAAATAAATAGATTAAAAAATGATTATTTTGTGCCTTTTTTCCCCTGCATAACATAGTAAATATTGGAGACATTAGAGAGATAATTCCCTTGGCCTAGGAGATACAGGGTTTCTCCACCCTTGAAGTATAGTGTCTCAGAACTATTTTCTAATTGACCAATTTAATTGCCTTCAAGTAGTTTAATTTGACCAAAATAGATCTTTAATTATTTTTCTCCAAACACGTGGAATAGTCTGAACAGTATGGTTGCATTTAGAATAATTGACATTACCATAAATCTCAATATTCAGGCAGAACTTTGACAAATTGCTTCATAAGGGGATGAGGCCCTTGAAAGTTAGAGGACACTTCAAAATGACTTATTTACTCCAAACAACTTTGTTCTAGTCATTAATTACAAGAATAACAAACTCTTTCCTGCCAAGACATTATGGACTAAATCAAGAGAGGAAGTGCAAAACTCAGCAAAGTTTTTAATTTCTCATTTCCAGTAGAGAGAAGGTTCATCCAAGATTGGATTGAATTTAATGTATTGTGTAATATGTAAAGAGTAGTTCATTATATTTTCTTGTTTAAACAAGCAAAAATCCTGAAGGCAAACATAAAAAGAGACAAGAAATTAAAGCAAGGATAGCATTTCTGAAAATAACAAGCTAGAAAAAAAATAAGATTGGTTCTCCTGAAACTCATATAAAGGTTAAATACTTTAGAAATTTTAATGTTTTTCTCTTAGAAACGTTGTCAGGTTTTTTTTTTTTTTTTTTTTTTTCTGGAAGGCGAGTCCGAGGAGGTGAAGGTGATTGACATCCGTGATGAGGACAAGGAGGATGGGGAGGTGTTCAAGACACCCCGCTTCCCGCCTGCACCCACCAAATCTGAGCCTGGGTAGGCCCCCGGCTCTGCACAGTTGCATGTCTGTCAAACTGTACTGGAGTAAAGACTGTCGCCTGGAGGGGTGTGAGGGCCCAGCTGCGTGGGGGCCTCAAGAATGAGGGCGAGGACAAAGTACCTGCGTTTCTTTGTTCCTTTAGGAAATACCCAGGGCGAGGACAAAGTACCTGCGTTTCTTTGTTCCTTTAGGAAATACCCAGCAATGCTAAGGGATCACTTCTGGTCTTGCACTCAGGAATTATTCCTGGTAGTGTGTGAGGAACCGTGTGGGATATCAGGATCAAGCCAGAGTTGACAGCATGCAAGGGAAATGTTCTATCTGCTTTACTATTATGCTCCAGCTGCAATACTTTTACAATCTCTTTACCCGAACTACAGAAAATATTCATCAAAAAAGAACTTGGGTTCTGGATTGGAACCTAGACACCAATCATTTTTTTTTTCATTGATACCAAGATATAGCTAAGATTGAGAAACACTAGGTTGAGAAAGACACTTATTTAAAAATATGGCCTTTGTGGGGGGTTCAATTATATATGACTAAACATTATTGTTGTAACCTATGTTTTTGTATTTCTAATATCAAGAAGAAACAAGACTTAATTTTCTAGGTTTGTGAGTATAACAAAGCACATCGGGTGAGTTGAAGAATCTATGCAATTAAATCATTGAGCCAGCAGAGGACACATCTATGAATTTCTTGATGATTGCAACACTCCCTATTAGGGACTGTGACAACAGGCAAAAACGTGGCTGGTTGCCTTTCAAAAACTCAAAAATGGGGCCACTGCTGCACAAATAAATCAAGAAGAAAGAAAATATACACTCCAATAGAGTTATCAGCAGGGTGGTGGGACAGAGCAAAGAAAGATATAGATGAAAGGGTAGGAGAATTAAAAATATCTTATAAGACTGAAACCCAACCACAATCATGTTTGTAATCAAGGTGTTTAAATAAAAAATATTATTAAAAATACTCAAATCTCTACAGAATTGATTTAAATTATTTTGGAAAAGAAGTGCATGACATGATGCTTTTGCACCCCTGAGTGTGGAAAAGGTGCAAGGATTTAATTTGTGAGCTCTTGGATATGGGTTCTCAGATGTTCTATTAACTGACGTACAGCTCCAACAGGAGCAAGTACACACTGGACCCCATCACTCACAAACTGAATAAAAAACTCCACCACAGGGCCCAGCCATCTCCTTTCACCAGTGCTCCAGGAATTCTGGGGCTTCCAGAAGACACTAAATTTCAGAATCTCTAAGATTGTAACCTGAGAATAGAACTACTGTTCTGGATCTTATATGAAGCTGATCATCGTAACATTCATCTTTACTGAAACTAGGCACTATAGCTGTACAGGGTGATGGAATCACTTGGTGCAATTCAACCTCCCCAAATTAAAAAAAAAGTTTAAAAATGAAAAGTTATCTATTCTAAAATGTTACTGTGTGCTTTGGAGGAGGTGTTTGGATTTTCCTGTTTATCTTAACACATCAACACTGATGATATCATACGTTTTGGAATCCATTGAAAAGAACAATCTGGGCCCGGAGAGATAGTACAGCGGTGTTTGCCTTGCAAGCAGCCAATCCAGGACCAAAGGTGGTTGGTTCGAATCTCGGTGTCCCATATGGTCCCCTGTGCCTGCTGGGAGCTATTTCTGAGCAGACAGCCAGGAATAACTCCTGAGTATCGGAGTTAAACAAAGAACAATCTTTGTTAAGGTTTTATTTGGAGGTGAGCAGAGGATTCTATAGTTAGGAATTACTCCTGGCTTTATGCTCAAGGGTCAGTCAGTCCTGATAAGCTTGTTGGAGCTTAAGTGGTGCCAGAGTTCAACTGTGGTCAGCCAATTACAAATGTCTTATTTTGTATTATCTCCCCAACTCAAGATCTTAAAGAATATATAGAACAATAGTTATTAAGAAATGTGAGGATTGTTTAAAATGATCTTAATGCATATTTACTGAAATAATTATAAATACATATTCTATAAAGCTTACAACATTTTCTACATCTTCCATGACCATTTGCCCCTTTCCTCTTAATCTCTAATTCTTTATATCATTGTATATTTTTAGATTAACAACCATAAGACATGCAAACCAAAACACATGCAACAGTATGAAGTTCTTCCAAATCTAATGTCAACCTAGACTCTAGAAATGGCAGGATATAGAATATGACCTTGCCCACATGAAGCTTAAAATAGGGCCAAACACTCACTTCTAATGAGATGTCTCATAATGATGACTACTCAGCATTTAGTCACCAGAATAGGGCTCCACAGAAGCTATTTCTTGTTTTGGGTATTGTTCATTCCATGAACATTCATATTTTGGGAACACTTATTTTAAGTATACTTCAATACAATATGTAAAAACATGAGACTGGGAGACTAGGGTAAATCTATGTCAGAATTTTTAAAGTAACATCACAACTCCTTATATATAAAGACATATTAGATATTGGGGAGCTTTATCCTTGCATGCTGAAAAGGTCACTGGCAGTGATCCCTGCGACCTTTGTTCACTGCAGTGAACTTGTAGTGGGTTGTGCTATTTGGTTCTAGAGACTCTCAAAACTCAAAAGAGAAATGGGATAGCCAGCTTCAGGTGGCATTTGGCAAGTCATTTGGGCCTTATTGTGGGTTGTTTGGAGAAGACAACTTGGGAAATAAGCAAGATTTTATTGATAGTAGCCAAATAAATTATTGGTGATCTAGACTGACAGGCACATTTATCTTCTTGGTTCATCTGTGTCACATTTTTCTCTTGAACACTCCAGCCATGCCCAAAGACTTAATTTAATGCTTCCTTGATTTTCTCTTTTCTTTCTTTCTTTCTTCCCAGTTCTGCATTCCCCCTTCTTTCTCTCCTTCCTTATAAAACCTACCTGGGGCCAGAGCAATAGCACAGTGGGAAAGGCATTTGCCTTGCACGTGGTTGACTTGAGGTCTATCCATGGCATCCCATATAGCACCATGGGCCTGCCAGGAGTTATTTCTGAGTGCAGAACCAGGAATAGACCTTGATGTCACCAGGGGTGACCCCCACAAGAAACAAAATAAAAACATACCTGCTTTGCATCTCATTTTCTCAGAGACTTTGACATTAACTGTCCAGTTAATTAATAGTTCTTGCACTATAACATCCTTTGAAACTTTAAAAAAATGTTTGGAAGATTTTTTAAAAATACATAGAGATACTACATCTGTTAAAAGTGTTGCCTTGTCCACAACTGACCTGGTTTCAATCTCTGTCATCTTATTTGGTCCTTTGAGTACAAACAGGAGTGATCCCTGATCACAAAGCAATCAACCCTGAGCCCTGATTGCTGCCAGGTGTGTGGTCAAAAATGTCCTCCACTATCCAATAGCAGCAATAGGAAGAAGAGCATCAAGACTCCAATGATAATTATACTAGTGACAATACTAGAAATCTCTGAAGATAGCCATCCCTCTACCCTGTACCTGCTGCCAGTGCTATTTTAATAAATCTTTGTGTATATCATTTTATAGATCATATTAAATCTTCCAAGGACATTTGCCTTACACATGGCCAACCCAGGTTCAATCTCTGGCATCCCGTATAGGAGCATAGCCAAGAATGATTCTAGAGTACAAAAGCAGAAGTAACCCCTGAGCATCACTAGGTGTGTCCCAAAAACAATAAGATATATATTAACCTCCCTGAATAAAAAAGAGGTCAAAATTTTACAGACATATTAAATCAGTATGAAATGTTATCCTCCTATTGTTTCAAATTCACTTGTTTGGTTGAAAAATCAATAATCTTGGAAACAGAGAGATAGCACCTTGGTAGGGCATTTTCCTTGCACACAGTGGATCCAGAACTGATAGTGGTTCCAATCCTGGCATCCCATATAGTCCCCTGAGCCTTCTAGGAGCAATTTCTGAGACCAGAGCCAGGAGTAACCTTTGAGAACAACTGGGTGTGACCCAAAAACAACCACAAAAAATCAATAATATTAATATTGAAGAAGAATATCTACTAAAATATTCAAATTCTTACTTGACTTTTAAACTCTAGATATTCCAAACATTTACAGGTGATAAAGTATTTGGCATAACTTTATTTGGAAATAGATCTTGGGGAGAGGAGAGGTTAAAAAAGGGGGGTTTCTAGCTCAGTTGCCTCCACTACTCCAAATGCTAGTGGAGCGATAACACACTGCAAATAGTCAATAAGCTTCTTTCTTGCCAACAGTGTGAGAACAGTGATATATAAGGTTGGTTGATCAGGGTTCAAGGCTTTTTGTCACAGGGGATTAGTACTTGCTTTAGAAAAAGTAAAATAAAGGCTTGACCTAAGAGAAGCATTTGTGGGGCCTGAGAACACAGGTCTACACCTTCCTTTGTCCTTTACTTAAATTGGGATTTTAGATGTCCAACTCAGGCAAAACTAATAGTTAGCAGGACCTACGGTGTCCTATTCCTCCAACCTGGAAGGTGTGCAGACATGCCACTAGTGTACATACTTGTTTGGTTGAAGGCATCTGTGGGTGCCTTTAATCAGAATTTAAGCCTGTGATCTGCAGCCTCCACATATGCACAGAGAGCCTTCTGGTTCTATAGTTAGCGAGAGGAAATAGAAAGAAGACTGCATCACAGGCTTCTGCCCTCAATGATAAGAGACTTGAAATCATTGTACTTGAAGATGGCTCTGACAATGAAGGATGTCCTTGGGAGTGGAAATACAGACCTTTGATACTAAGGCAAGGATAAACCTAAATGCCAAATATTAACTAAATGTTAAACTCAAGATCTGAACTTGAATTTTCAGGCCAATGTTTAGACATATTTGTGAAAGAAGGAGGTGTGAGCTTTCCTAAATAACAGTCTGTAAAAGGGCTTTAGAGTTTTAGATGTTTAGACATGTGGCACACAGCATTTTACCTGCATTCTTGATTTTAGCACTTCCTAACAATTGAACCCAAGGCTTCATACATGCAAGGCAGGCATTTTATTGTTTAGCTGCATGCCCAATCAACTCACATCACATTTAAAATATTAATTATTTTCTTGGTTTTTAATCACTGTGACTTATTTTACTTTTAATAATAGGGGTTTAAGAACACTGCATTCCATCTCTACTCACCAACTATTTTGCTATCTCATGTATTTCATGTATTTCAGAACTAACTGATCCACAAACCCTACCTCAGGCCATGAGCCAACACGAATTTTAACAAGGCCCTTCGAGGATTTATACCCATAATTTATTTGTCAAACAAATTTTTTCTGGATTCTTTACCTTCTCTCATGTTTTTAAATTCCCGTGTTGACAAAAATGTTCAGTAATCCAAATGCAACAGAGAAAACAGAAAGTGGAGGACAGATTTTCCTTCAACATTGGAGTTCAAATCTATTTTGCTTCTGAAACAGGTGTGTGGCCTTGTGGGTCCTGTACAAACTATTCTCAGATCCAAGTTGTGGGAGTCAGAAGGACTGCTCACATTCTCCTCCACAGATTAATCCACCTTCATGTCAGTTCTCTTGGCCAAGTCTTAAACCTAATATCTATTTTCCTTCTCAACTGGTATCTATTCCTTGAGGCCCTGGATTTCTGTTTTTCTAGAAAAATGTCTAGGCCATAACCACGATCCTTCCTGGTAGCTGAGAAACTGTTCTTACATGCAGAGAACCTGTTCATACCTTGGCAGTACAATAGAGTCACAGGGGATCTGGAGAATACTCCCAAGCTTCATCCCAACCAATGAAATTCTGCACTAACAATGATTCATAACATTTATGTGTAATAACAGATGAGAGCAGGTGAGAGTTTTATTCAGAACAAAATTTTCTAGAATTCTTAAGGCAAAATAATCAAGATACATTGGTTGCTACTTGTTTTTATTTTAAAAAATAAAAGTGTTCAGGGCTTACTCTTGGCTCTGTACTCAACAACTATTCCTGGTAGGCTCAGAGAAATCAGAAGAGAATGTTGGGGATGGATCAGATTCAGGGTGGCTTGCCATTTAAGTGTCCTACCACTATACTATTACTCCCCACTTCACTATTTTTAGAGCACAAAGAAAGTGATGGTTAGCAATAAATAATTCTCACATTTCTAGCTCTGCTTCTCCATTAAAGTCTACAGATGTTTCTACAGGAGTGATATTCTACCAAAGTATCTTTTGGATGTTTTGCTATGGAAATCCAGACTCCAGGACAAAGGCCTTTAAGCATGATAAGCAGAGGTTGAATTAGTGAAGATCCCACAACTTAATTTTTTTTTTTACACACTTACTCCTCGCTCTGTGTTCAGGAACCATACCTACTGGGGCTTGGGGAACCATATGTGTGCCAAATATCAAACCATACTTGACCGTATGCAAGACAAGTGCCCTTATCATTGTACTATCTCTTCAGCCCCATAACTGTTTAGATTGGGAGAATATTTTTACTTTTTTTTGGTTTCTTTTCTAAGTTCAGAGAAAAATATAGTTCAGAGGGAATATTCAGTTCAAGTTGCATAGTTTAGAAATTTAATGTGGACATATAGTTCACAAGGATAAAAAGCTGTACTTGAGGTATCCAGGCCTCTGACTTGGAACAGTCATCTGATTTATTGCAGATGACACATTTCATGCCCACTAAGAAGGAGGGGAGGTTGACACACCATGTTGAAAACACCATGAGATGTTTTCATGGCCTAGGTACTTTAAATATAGCATCATAGCTGCCAAAATCAGGAGAAAATATTATTAAAGGGAACCAAAATAACTATTATGGAGTCATTTAATTTGGAATCTTAAACATTTTTTGTTGGTTATTGGAAATTGAAAAAATTAATGAATGAAAAAGTTATGACATTTATACAATAGAATGGAGTACAATGGACTGTTTCTAGTAGTAAAAAAAAGTGAAATTTTGTTGCTGGATGCAACTTGGATGGAATTGGGGTTCATCATGGTAAGTCAGAGAAAGTTGGAGGAATACTGGATGATCTCCGTCATCTAAAAAGACAAGGAGGAATACTGCATGATCTCCCTCATAAAAAGACAATGTAATAGAAAGTATCAAAAGCCACAAACACTTAGAATTAGATTATAAAATTAAATTGACCATGCCATGGTGGGGGTTGAAGAGTTGGGCGAATGTGTCAGAGATAGAAAGAGTGGTAGAGGGTATTGGCACTTTGGTGTTAGGGAGGTGTGGTAACTACATCAAAGACACAAACATTTGCTCTATTGTAAACATGTGGCCTAAACTGAAATATAGAAAATATTCAGTATTATTTTAAATTAGTAAAAAATAATTAAATTTAGATAATTTGGCTAGTTGTGTTAGAATTTTTCAATAATTTAGGAGGGAATGAAGCTAGCATAGAGAAGGGACTGCTGTGACAATAATAGCTGGAAATGTTCACTTTAGACAAGAACTGGGTGCTGAGAGGAAATAAACTGATACACATGACCCCTTTGAGTAACAACAGTATTGTAAAACATGATGCCTAAAAATGGGGACGGAGGAGAAAGAGGAGGAAAAGGAAGAGGAGGGGGAAAAGGAAGTGGAGGAGGATAACGAAGAGGAAGAGGAAGGAGCAGAAGGAGAAGATGGAGGAGCTATTGAGGAGGAGAAGAAGAAAGTAGGAAAAGGGGAAGAGGAGGAAGCTGAAGAGGAGAAAGAGTAAAAGGAGAAGAAAGAAGAGGAGAAAGAGAATTGTCCTCTGTCTGCCTTAGAGGCAGACTGGAGGTTGGGGACAGGACAGTATGGAAATTGGGAACATTGGTGGTGGGAAACAAACACTGGTGAAGGGATGAATGTTGTATGACTAAAACTCAGCCATCAACAGCCTTTTAACTCTGTATCACAACGTAATTTAATTTAAAATTTTAATTTAGAAAATTTCAATCACATTCTCTTATTTTTAATTGTTTAAGTTTTCTGTAAGTAAAAATATGTTTGAGAAGAAGAAAGCAAAGGTAAGAGAATGAGGCAACCACACAATAAATAAGTAAATAATAATACTTGTCAGAATTACAAAATGACTTTTAAAAAATATCTCTTTGAAACCACTGTGATTTACAAAGCTCTTTATAGTTGAGTTTCAGAAATACAATGAATTAGGTCCAATCCCACCACCAGTGTCAACCTCTCTTCACCAATGGTCTCCTTGTACATCCCATGTCAACCCACCTCCCCACTCACAACATGCCTGTATAACAGACCCATTTTAATTTTAAATTGTTAAAGTTGGGTCTCATGATTGTATTGTTTTTACTTGGGCTAGGATATTTAGTTGTCTTTTTATAACAGCACTAATGAACCTGAATCTCCTTGGCCTTTGGCCCCTTTATTTCATATTTGTGTTTCTCCTCCTCTACTCAATTTCTTTTCTTCTTTTTGATATACTCTGGGGCCAAGAGTATTTGAGGCAACTCCCATTTAAATTGTTGCATTTCTTTATGCAGTTATTTTAAATATAACTTATAAGTGGTATTATTTTGTATTTATCCTTCTTCTGATTTCACTTAACATAATATCTTCTAGTTCTATCCATGTGCAGCAAATTGCATGGTTTGATCATTCCTTACAGAGATGTAGTATTCCATTGTATACATGTACCACATCTTCATGATCTACTCATCTGTTGTTGGACATCTAGGTTGATTCCAAGCCTTAGATATTGTAATGAGTGTTGCAATGAATAGCAGTGTGTATACATCCATTTGGATCAGTGTTTATCTGTCCTGCGTATAGATACCAGAAGTGGGACTGCTGAGTTATATGGCAGATTAATTCTTAGTTTACTGAGAACCCTCAATATTATTTTCCATAGAGGTTAGACCAGGCAGCATTCCCACCAGTAGCGGATGAAAGTTCTTTTCTCACAACATCCTACCAACACAAATTGTTCACAGTATTTTTGTTGTGTCATCCTCGCTGGTAAAAGATGTTGTCTTATTGTCTTGACTTAAATTTTCCTGAATCTAAGTTATTATGAGCATTTTTCCATGTGCCTGATGCTGTCTCTGTTGGTCTTTCTCAGAAGAGTCTTTCATTTCTTCCCATTTCTTGATGTTTTTTCTTAAATTTTGTAGAATTAACCTTTGTGAATATTTTGTATATCCTAGATAACAAAACTTTATCTGCTGTTCGAGTGCAAAAATTTTTCCCACTCAGTTAGTTGTCTTTTAATTTTAGCCCATGTTTCTTTTGCCATACAGGAACTTTTTAGTTTGATGTACTTCCATTGATTAAGATTTGTTTCTATCATCTTGCCATGGACATCCTATCATCAAAGACTTCTTTGTGATTTAAGTCTTGAAGTGTTTTACCTATGTTTTCCTCAACGGACTTTATGGATTCAGGTCTAATCTCAAGGTCTTTGATCCACTTTAAATAGACTTTTGTATAAAATGTAAGATGTGGATGAATCTTTAATTTCTTACATGTGATTATCTTTTAGACCATCTCCCATTCTTCCTGTAACCTTACCTGCTAATAAGACCTGCCCATTTCTTTTTTTTTTTTTTTTTTTTTTTTTTTTTGGTTTTTGGGCCACACCCGTTTGACGCTCAGGGGTTACTCCTGGCTATGTGCTCAGAAATCGCCCCTGGCTTGGGGGGACCATATGGGACGCCGGGGGATCGAACCGCGGTCCGTTCCTTGGCTAGCGCTTGTAAGGCAGACACCTTAGCTCTAGCGCCACCTTCCCGGCCCAAGACCTGCCCATTTCTGGGAGGAGTCATTGGTAGGCAACAAAAGGTTTGGTCTGAAGGGGAGGAGGGATGGATGAGAAGATTTGGAGGATTGATGGACGAAGAAGCAGCAAGAGGAGAGATGGCTGAGAGACAAGGTACAGTGCAGGGCTGATTAGGGATCCAGCGTAAAAGGTTATGATAGGCCACACAAGTTGGCCAGGGCCTGAATAAAGCTGATGTTTTCTGAAGACTGCCTGTGAATTTTCTCACCGCCTCTATCCTATAGATGTGGACCCGAAGGCTGGAGAGGTAGTTGCAGACACTGTCCTAGGCTGGAGGAGAAAGGCCTCTTACCCTCCATCTCTCCATCCACCTCCATCCAGCCCCGCCCAAGGGCTTTTATGCAACAATTATCCAATTGTTCCAACACCATTTGTTGCGGAGACTCTCTTTATTTCATTTCAAGTTATTAGATCCCTTGTCAAAGATTAATTGACTATATACTTTTGGGTTTGTCACTGGATATTCTATTCTTTCCCATTGTTCTAAAATTCTGTCTTTGTTCCAATACCATGCTGTTTTGATCACTATGGTTTTGTACTAGAGATTCAAGTTAGGTAATAAGATGCCTTTCAATTTCTGGTTTTTCAATATGTATTTGGCTATTCTAGGTCTTTTATAGTTCTACACAAACTTTATAATTCATTGTTCTAAGTCCTTGAAATATGTTGTCTAAATTTAAATAAGGATTGCATTGAATCATTACAGTAGTTTAGGTAAAATGGTCATTTGATAATACTGATTTTTCCAATCTATGAGCATGGAATGTTTTTTCATTTCTTTATGTCTTTCTTAAAGTGTTTTGAAGGTTTTATGGTATAGATATCTTACCTCTCTTATTAGGTTGATTTCTAGGCATTTGATGTTTTGGACACTGTTTTAAATGTGATAGTCTCTTTGATCTCCTTCTCTTTAGTCATTTTTTGTATAAAGAATGCAACTGTCCTTTGTATATTGAATTTGTAGTCAGCTAGTTTGCTGTATTGGTTTATCATTTCTAGGAGCTTTTATGTCTAGGTCTTCAATGTAAATCATCATGTTATCTGCAAATACAGATAGTTTGATTTCCTGTTTTCCAATTTGAATTCCTTTGATAAAATGACTTCTTATTCTATCAGGGATTTTATTTTTAATACATAATATGATCTGCCTGGATGAAAACATGTTCTGAGAGATGGAGTACGTATCTCACACACAGGTCTCTAAATTGTGCAGGGGATGTTACGTTGGATTTTGCATTGAGACTGAGTTTCAATAATTAATCTATCATTGATGAAACCTAAACTCCAAACTATATTGAAGGTCAAGAATTCTCTACAACAAAGAGCATTTCTTTGTACATTTACATCCTGTTCCAGACTTATTTTCAGAGTCAGAAAGCCAAAACTAGAACTACTTTGAACTATTAATTTACATACCAATGCTAAATTCTGCCAATAGGTCATGGGAATTCTGGACTATTAGGATATTATTGTTTATTGTTTTAAGGAGAACCACACAAATATGCATATAAAATAAACACGTGAACTGCTATTGAGGAAATAAAAGGGTTTCCAGAATTCGTGTGTGACCATTATGACATTATGATTTAGAGACAGAAGACACTTTTTTTCAATGGTACCGGTAAACATTATATATATATATATATATATATATATATATATATATATATATATATATATATATATCTGTGTATGACTTCTCAGCAATATGCTATATGGCCAGAAGGTGGCGATCACATCTTAGAAATATCAAAGCTGTTTAGGAAAACTGCAAAGCTAACAACAAAATTACCCTTAAATAAAATGATCAGTCAGATTGAAATTATGCATTAAAGAGCATGAGCAGAAAGCTTCCACAAATATATGCAGTTGCTTTCAGTTACAAAGTAGAAACAGAAGAAAATATTCTGGCTCATTTTTACACATTTGAATTTCTTCTTGAGGTACTCTAAGTAAATTAATACATATTCATTTCTCCTTAATGTGTTAAGTGCCACACTAACTTTAAAGTGATTATTCCTTTGTGCTTAGAATTCAAATGTAAAGTGTCTCTATAAAAGTAGAAAACCTTTAGAATATTTTCATGATGGAATCCAGATCGTTAAGTGGCCACTACATCTTTGCTGGTACCAGTTGGATTCGCCTTTCCTCACCCCTGCTCCCCGAGCTCCCACCCTCACCATGTCTGCCAGTCTTGGGGTCCTGCCATCTCACACCATCTGGTCTGCAGAGCCTCCAGCCCTGTTTTCATCATTTTCTTTCCTCCATATTCCCAGCAACCATTTTTTCTTGTTTTAAGAATAAAACAGTGAGAACACCAGTGGCTATTTGCATTCTTAAAATTTTAGAGCATTTGAGGGGAGGGGTTGTGATTGTGATTCAAGTAGTAGAACATATGCCTTGTATAAGTGAGAACCTGGATATCACGTACCTGCACAAACAAAGTGCACACAGACACACACACACATACACACACACACACACACACACACACACACACACGCACAGAGAAAGGCTTTTATGCCCCCAACAACATGGGGTAAAATATATTCCCTCTGAGCTTCGTAACAATACAATTTAGGATTATTTCCTTTATTAGCATCTTTTTGTGGGTTGGGACAGTTGTAGAGAAATTGGAAATGATTGTTATATAAACTGAACTCAAATAAATACAATTAAAACAGAACCTATTACTGGGACTGCAGAAATAGCTCAACAGGCCAAGCTCAGGCTTTGCATGCAATAGGCTGAGCTTCGGGTTCCATCACCACCACCATATAGTTCCTTGAACTCTATTGGGAGCAACTGCTCCTGAACACTTGCCAAGTCCCACAAATGGCCCCCAACCAAGAATAGCAGAATGATACTATCTACTTTACAAAGTTAAGTAGTCTCACAGGACCTTCCATTTCTGAATATGCAATGGCATAGGAGTTGGCATGAGAAAGTAGTAGTGAGTGAGGAAGTATTTGGAGGGTGGCATCAGAGGGGCTGCCAGAGAGGGCAGAAAATGGAGTGTGAGGATTCTAATTGACTTAAGGAGAAAGGAGAAAAAGGGAAAGTGATAGAACAGAACCAAATGGGATTGACAATCCAGGAAATCTGACTGAATTCTAGAATGCCCCCAAAGCTTCAGACTGTCAGACAGACCAATGGCATGAGTGGTACCTAAAGGCAGAACCATTTCTTCCCTGGATAATTTCCAAACACTTGTCTTCATTTTTTCAATGTTCCCTTTGTAACCACAAACCCCATTACCTCCGTTGTAATCTTACCTGCTAATAGACCTCCTATTACTGGGTGGGGTCTTGGGAGGTAATAAGAGCTTTGGCCGAAAGGGCAAAAGGGGATTTTGCCTGGATGGAGAATGGAGAAGGAAGCAGGAGGAGAGATGACTGAAAGAAGCTAGGCGCAGGGCAAGCTGACAAGACCATGCTTAAATAAGTTTAAGATTATAGGCCACACATGTTGGCCAGGGAAAATAAAGCTGATATTTCCTAAAGCCTGTCTGTGAGTGGATTTTCTCCTCACCGCCACCCTGACAGCTAAAGGAGGTTGCAGAGCCACGTGTCATGAGCTGGAGGAGAAAGGCCTCGATCACCATCCACCTCCATCCAAGCCCATCCAAAGGGCTCTGATGTAACACCCTTCTCTCTCAATAAGCCTAATTCTTGTCTTCGTTCTGTTTGACTGACCTTTTCCAGAGACTCACACACATGTACTCCACATGCATTATGTTTCATGTTAGCTGTGTTCTCAGTAATGTAATCACTCACAAAAATTTTTTCTCACATTACACATGAAAATGTTACAAAATATGGCTCCAGGAGACCAAGAAATATATAAAGGATGTACAAGAAATATATAAAGGATCATGTGTACAAATGATCATGTGTACAAATGACCTTGATAAGTGTATAAATAAATGTTCACACAATGTCCAGACTCTCAATTTTAAATAGACTTAGATTTAAATAGAATTGAATTCCAAAAGAAAAGCAATTCTCCAGGCAATGGACTGGGATGTTCACCCAGCATGGCTGCACTTTGGCAAAATTCCTCACTAGCATCTTCATGTGTTTTTTTCCTCTCTGCCAGTCGTACACTCAGAGAAAAGAATGACCAAGGACAAGCTTTGCATCTGGCTGAAGGGAAGAAAAAGTTTCCAATTTACTGCTAATCAGGCTACTGTGTTCCATTTAATCTGAAACATAAAGTCCTACATTGTACTGTTGAAAGGCATATGTTCTCTCCAGCTGTGGGGCTTGCTGCTAAGGTGTTCTCTGATTCCATTCCAAGCACTTAATTTCCATGCTCAACTGATGATTTTCTGGACATTTGCTTCTGGCCCAAGCGCTGCTGTGCTGTGGGTAAGAAACTACTCATGCCTACTCTTCTCACAGAAGCTCAAAATTTTGTTAGAGCTTGTGAAGCTGATGCATAATGCTTTGCCTCGTGCTCTCCTGTATGAATGTCATCGATTTTTGTCCCTTTGCTAGTTTGTAGTTACTAATGTCTTCCATTCAGCAACAAAGGCTTTTATTTATGTAGTATATCTGTGACAAGCAACCATGATTGACCTTAATATGCACTTCCCCAAGGGAGCAGGGGGTGGGATAGCACAAAGGGATAAAGTGCATGAGGGAGGTCCAGGTTTGTGTGGTTTGTTCCCTGGCACATTAGCCATGAGAGTAATGCCCCATCCCTCCCCACTCCCCCCAAGCACAAAGCAGGAAATAGCTCCCAAGTACCTCCAGGTGTAGCTTTCAAAACAAAAGCAAATTTTCTCTCTATCTAATTTCCCTTTGCTGTGTAATATCACAGGTTCACATACATGAATAAGTCAATAAATAAATGCAGCCGCTGTTGCAAATAAATAAATGCAACTTTTTGCCCAGGAAGAATCCATTTAAATGATAAATGGATTATCTTTATCCATTTAAATAATTTAAATAATGATTCAGCAAGGTAGAATTGACTTCCTGTTAGAAAACATTGAAAAAAAATCCTAAAGAAATAAGAAATGATTGTCAAGTCTTCTAGTTCTCCTCTTTCCCTCCCTCATAAAAGTGGCCAGAACATCAGTCCTATAAGAGAAGTGATATCGTCCTCAGAGAGTAATATGGAAATGTCCAGATCTGCGCAAGAGGGACATGTCAGCTGGTCTTACACGGTTGCCTGGGCAGAGATGTGATTCCGCAGTCTAGGCTCAGCATCAAAGTGTGGCTGCAAACCTCATGTTAGCCTCAGGGGGGCACTGTCGGCTCCTTAATATATCAAAGGCTCAGTCGAAGTTTTTTAAATTTTCCTTTAGAAATCCGAAATAAAACAGAATGGAAAAATAACTCAAGATAAATCAAAACTAGAAACTTCGGTTTTTAGTTAATGAAAGATCATTCAAGTTAATGTAAGACGCCCACACTTACTGGGAACCACAGATCATTTATAACCAGATGTAGAAAATAAACAAATCCAAATATGCAACACTTGGATAAGTATTGGTGACACTTTTCTCCCTCTCTGGCTCTTTTCTTTCCATCCTCCTTCTTTCTTTCTGGTACCAGGGTGGTTCCTATCCCAGGGTGAAATTCAGCCATCCGATATGTAAATAAAGTCACATTGGACTGCAGCCTGACTTCTCTGAGACTATATCTTCTGTGGCAGAACCACAGCTCAATTCCACCCCACAATATCAGAGTTGAATAGTTGCTTCAGAGGCTGTAATAGCAAACCGGAAATGCTTACTATCAGGCCTTCTCCAGGGAGTTTTCCAAGGATTTCTCAAGATCTCTCGAATTTTTCAAGGAATATAGTGGTAACACTAGTAGCTATAGGGAACTTTGCGACCTGTCTGGCTAGTTGGCAGCCATGCTAAGCTGCTGAAAATATGTTTGATATATGATGAAGCTACCATCTGCCAGCTATTTCTAGTGACTCACATACAGGCAAATGATCCCAATAAAAGAAACCTTAGATTACAAAGTATCAGCCAGGAGGGTTTTTTTTTTTGGAGGGAGGAAGGGGGCCACAATGGGTGTTTTTATCTAGCTTTCATGCCAGACAGGGGTATTTGGCTCCAGTCATGAAACTCTGGGCTCTCCACTGGGACAAGCTGCATTTAACAACAACACTGGAAAGGCCTGCACTTGTTCGGAGATGTAATTCCCAATCTGATCACAAGAGTTCAAAGCTGAAAAATGTGCTAAGAGAGAGATAAAGTGTTCAGATAAATTGGAACACTGGAGGGTTTTATGGCAGAAAGAAAACAATTAAACAACCATCACCACCACCAAAACAGAAACAAAGAGCATTGGAGAGATCTGTGTTTGTAAGATTGAACAGGGAAGGTGACTGACTAGGAATACCTCTGATAGTTGCAGAGAGCTGCATTCTTTAGCATAGCATCTGATGAATAATACAAATGAGAGGTTTTAGTCCAAAGTCACTGAACAGATCTAGGAAACACTCATGGGGACATTCTCAGTGCACAAGAAAGGTGTCGTGAGAGGAGAGATTTACGCATACAACATAAAAAACAGGACAGAAATGGTAGATGCAAGTGTCCTTCCAGGAAACAAAAATGCTAAGCAGGTGACTCAAGCTCCGAGAGCCCAAGAACTGACAATCAGGAAAATCCTCAGGCTTTTCAGGGCAGAGAAAAGCCTCACTTCCACTCTATCATGGTGACTGTGTTACAGCTTTCTCAAAGCGTTTCAGAACTATTTTGCAGATGGTTTTTAAGTATGAGACGGTGAAGTGAAGCTCAGGGGCAGCCAACATGATTCACAAAGATTCACGGGCGGATAATTGTGCCATGTAGCACAATGGGATCTGCTGTACTGGCCTGCGGGGATCTGTGCTACCTCTGATGCTTCCTAGCTGTGTGTGCCTGAGCACAGGAACTTTTCCTTTCGTAGTTCCTCCAGTAATCAGATGGACACAATCCTAGCATCCAAAAGATGGGGCTGCTGTTGTGAGAACTGAATAGGCTAATGGGGATAAAAGACTTAGACCAGGACATGGCTCAGACTGGCGTTCTGTCATCGCCATCCATTGTCGGCTGAGACAATGCTCACAGCCACCGTGGGCGGAATGCTAGAGGCCTGGAGAAAATGGAATTCCAACAAAGCAGCTCACAAATGCTCATAGACTGTAGCTGAAGGCGGACATAGAATGATGTGAGTGCTAGCACAGAGAATTAGATGCCCCTATGGTCACAGAGTGGCAATTTCTTTCTAGCTGGTGGAACTCTCAATTAAAGTAAGTAAAACTTGGTAATTTCCCTCTGTCTTGTCCTGTTCAGTGTTTTTTATAATCAGTACGAAGACCCAAAAGTATTTTGTTTTATAAATGGTGAAATATTTGAGGCACACAGGAATAACTTTCGACATTTAAAACTGACATATGTGGAAATGTCATAACTCAAACACTTGAGATTTCTTTTACTGAACTTTCTCAAATAAAGACTATGAGGTCTCTTACTGAAGGATCTCTCAGTGAAATAGGAGTCACTTGGCCATGAACTATTCATAAACGGGATAAAGTCAATATATTTTTCTTATTTGTAAAATGTCAATAAATTGAATGACCTTTTAAAGTGATTTAAGATTTTTATCCTTTATCAAATATCAATTACTTTGTGTAGAAACCTTGTCAGAAACAGAAAGGTACATGATCCCTATCCACAGAACTCTATGGGAAGATGAAATCAGGTAGTTGGCATTTATTTAATTTTACTGTCATGGGGAGGGTGTGGTGAGTCACATTTGGTGGTGTTCTTGGGTCTACTCCTGGCTCTGTGCTTATAGTACTCAGAGGTCCGTACCATGCTAGTGATCAAGTCAGGGTTAGCTATTTGTAACCTTTAATTTTGATTAAAGGTTGCCCTTAATTTAAAAATATAAAATAAATGTAAGTAATGGCCAGAACATTTAATATACAAACATGATTCATTAATCTGTGATACTCTTGATGGTTTAGTCAGTGCAGATCGACTGGTACCTAAGTCATAGAACAATGTCACATTAGTCTGAGCATTGATACTATGCCTCATGCCCAGAAAAGGGGAAGGAACTAGCATTTACACAAAAACTAGAAAAATTCTCTTCTGAAGAAATAATCAGTTTTTCTGCCAAAAGTTCTATCCTTTTATAGGCAAGCCTGAGTCTACAGGTACTTAATATGGGGGAATCATCCATCAACACAGGAACTCAGTCCACATATGTTCCAATGCATTTCCAAATGGACATTCCCAGATTTACCTCATGTCAAATAAAAAAAAAAAGCTGGGCACTCAGTCCCTAAGAGTGGGGTCCTATTGTCCAAGGGAATTTCCTCTGGGGATGGGAACATTAAATGATCAGAGTTAGTCCTTCCTCAACTGAGCTTTTTCTCTCTACCTTTTCACTGCCCACTCCAGAGATAAAACAGAAGCCTCAGCCACTACTACAGTCCCTCTACTGTCTGCCTCACTGGGCTCCAGTAGGTGATCCATAGGAGACCTAGTTCAAGGGACCACATGTTAAAAGGTTTGGGGCTCTGGAAATTTGAATAAGCATATGAAATGTATTCCTCTGCCTCTGCCATTATGGTCATATGTATTTTCCATTACACTGGAAGAAGAGGAATCCTTTTATTCTTTATTCAGTAAATAAACTACTAATGAGCACGAAACATATACCAAGGTAGGGTCTTTGGTATCAGGAGTACCACAGAGAATCAGCCAGTCTCTATGGATAGCAGGAGGAAGAGGGTGAGAAGGATATCATAAACTAATTGATCTTGCTAAAAATTAACTGCATCAGCCCTCATTACTGAGACAGAATTTTTTTTGTTTTTTTGGGGGGGTCACACCCAACAGCACTCAGGGGTTACTCCTGGCTCTGAGCTCAGAAATCACTCCTGGCAAGCTCAGGAGACTATATGGGATGCCGGGATTTGAACCATCGACTTTCTGCATGAAAGGCAAATGCCTTACCTCCATGCTATCTCTATTTCACATGCTGGAACCCTCATTCCAAATGTGACTGCATTTGGAGAGGGCTATTTAAGGAGATGACAAAGCTGATAAATGTGTTCATTTCTTGTTCAATAAGATGGCACATGATTGAGATCAGCAGTCAGATCAACATGGAATCTCCCCATAGAAAGGACTTATTATTTTAGACTAATATTTTGTTCTGATAAAAACAAACTTTAAAAGTCCTGCCTTTGTATTTTACAAGTAGTACTTGATATTTTAGGTACATGACTCAGGAGGCATGTACATAGTATCAATATGCTCATCACAGCTCCTGTTTCTATCTAACTCATTTTTTTTCTCTCTTGATCTCCATATGCAGACACCAAGGCAAGGTCAAATCAGCATAACACAGGAAGGTGGCCTACTGCAAAGCAAGTAGAGGGTTCTCAGGACCTTGGACTCCAGCCTCCAGAATTGTGAGAAAATAAACATATGCTGTTAAATTTTCTGTCAGCTATGTTCTGCTCAAAATTAAAACTGACCCTAGAGAAGAGACATACAGAAAGGATGGAGAGATTCCCTTCAAGGAGGAGATTTTAATGAAAAGGGCAAGTGAAGCCAATATTTATTCAAAGGCAATATACCTCACTTCAAATTTATGATTGATGATGACCAGGATCTGATAGGACTCTAATAAAAAAGTAGAAAAAGACAGTTCATTTGAATATTTTTGAGAGATGGAGACTTGTCTCTTGCAGGAAGAATATATGTAACTGTTAATTGACTATGAGTTGAGTAAGTCCCTTATGACATATACTTCTGTTCTCTGCACTGTGAAATAAAGATAGCAATAATCTTTAATTCATTGGGTTGGTGACAAGTTTAAATTAACTAATAGATATACAACTGAGGGACCCATGTCTGACACATTGTCGATTTACTGAATCAAAGACAATTATTACTGCTACCCTTGCTACAATTTCTATAACAGCATTTGCTGCTAGCAGTAGTTTAGGAGTAGGAAGCCATAGATAGAATACTAGAAAGAAAATTTTATCAAAGATATCTTTCAATTAAATCTTTGAGCATCACAGACCTACCAGCTTTAGGATATATACTTTGCTCATTTTCCTCCTTCAGCTGCTATGGAGGAACCAAACCATAATGAAGCCTGTGAATAGAAAAAGAGGCAGTTCTCCAAAAGATCTCAAAACCATCTGTGCCAAAGGGACACATTCTTCATGATCAGCAGTAGGAAATGCTCTTGAAAGCTTGTGTTGATTCATTCTTTCTGGATCAGGGTATAAGTGAGGACTCTTTTAGCACCTAAAAGCTCCAAGCAATATAGATTCATCATTTTTGGATACGTTTGGGAAAGAGCAAGAAAGCAAAGATGGGGAGCAGAAAGGAAACAAGAAAAGTGAGAATCAGGAGTATAGACCAAGAAATAAGAAAATAGAGGTATGTGTGGAAAGATCCTCAGTAATTTATCATTGAGTCAACTATTGTCACAGAAATCAAAATAGCATAGAAAAAAGGTAGTATAAAGCCAGACCTGATATTCGTGGATCAATACTCATCTCAAATTGGTAGACATTTAAAGGAATTTCTGTGCACAGTCTGTGTATATTAAAATGAACAGATGATATTGATAAAGGTTTTCATCTAGGCTTTACTTTTATGGTTGCATTGGGGGGGGTTGGGCCACACCTGGTAACACTCAGGGGTTACTCCTAGCTATGTGCTCAGAAATTGTTCCTGCCTTGTGAGGACCACATGGGATCCTGGGGATTGAACCACGGTCCATTCTGGGTCAGCCCTACTGCTATGCCACAGCTCCAGCCCCTGGTTGCATATTTTATTATAAATTGAGGTGCAAGGCCATGAGGTTGCCAAACCGGAAATTCTCAGGACCTGCACCTTCCACTTGATATGTTTTCTTGAATAGTGGCTGATCAAACTGAGAGCATGT
This sequence comes from Suncus etruscus, assembly GCF_024139225.1. NCBI lineage: Eukaryota > Metazoa > Chordata > Mammalia > Eulipotyphla > Soricidae > Suncus > Suncus etruscus. The sequence continues at coordinate 118,175,362 of NC_064849.1, forward strand.
ATGTATGGTCAGTGGGTGGCAATCTGGAAACTTGTGGCAGTTTCTTGCATCCTTTCTATCAAAGAACCACAAATCTCTAGTATTTATAGACTCTTATTTATTTCTTCTCTTTCTTCTATTTAATTATGTTACTTTATTATGTTGTCATCAGAATTTCTTTGGTAATTTTTTGTGTGTTTCTATGAATATGTAGTACAACAGACTGTGCTCTTAGGCCATGTGGAGCCAGGATTCAAACTCATGACTTCCTGACCCACAAGGCTAGCTCTATCACCAGAATTTTGTACACACTGAACACATCAAATAGATCTATTACATATAGAGATTTCTTATTCTTTTTTTTTTTTAGGGGATGTGTACCAAACCATGTATTTTGGCTTCTTCCTGGCTCTGCACTCAGGCATCAACCCTGGTGGTATTTGGTGGACCATATGAAATGTTAGCTAAAAATTGATTAGGTTTCACTCAAGACAAGTGCCCTACCTGCTGTACAATCTCTCCTGTCCCCATACTAACTCTATTTTAGTATTATCAGAATTATCCTATATTTTAATACTATTCTGTATGAGCCTGGTGGTCTACAGAATTTTCACTGGAATGGTTCAATTTGATGCTAGGCACTACCAATAAAGTATAAAAACTGTTCTTATGATTACAGTGTGAGTCAAATGAATACATGATGTTGAAAGACTATTATTTATTGATATTAAAAATTTAAATTAAAACACCATGAAATATAGTTAAAATGTTGATATTTGAGTTTTGTCTTGCAGTGTTAAAACTGATTTAAGTGAGGACTTGTAGCAACACAATAAGACCAATATGTAGCTTTTCCCCTCAAAAGCTATGAAATTAGAGTAGGAGTAGTTAAAAAAAAAGGCCCTGAATTAGAATTTTGAAGGCAAGCACACAATTCTGAAATAGAGCAGTAAACATGTTAGTTTCTGTTTGAGGCAATTTCCCTAGAGGCAACAGTGGTGTTTTTGAAAGCAACACAAATTTAAAATCAGAATATCTGTGTTCTTTTTCTGCTATTGCTATCAGTTGTTATACCTCAATAGCCATTTGACCTTGAATAGTACCCTTGCCACTGAGAAAGGCAACAGCATTGTATACAAGATGACAGTAAGATATCTACTTCCTGAAGAGAAGAAATATGGGCTTGTGCATACTCTTTACTGGGTATGCCTCAGCTCAACTGAAATGAAGCTAAATTATTCTGAACTTTAGATACCTCTGCTACTATTTACCTCTGATTTCTGTTATATTATTTTTAATGAGTCATTTATTTTATTTTTTGGAGATAAATCAAATTCTATACTTGAGGGACCATAAGGTCCTAGGGAGCAGGCAGGGGTTTTATTTTATATTTTAAAGTATTAAGTGTTTTGACCTTTTCACTATCTCCCCAGCATCTGTTCTTTTCTTGACCTATTGAGAAAAAAATCTATTGCTAAATGATGGACCTGATAGAAACCAATTTCAGTTTATAGCTGCATTATATTTTATAATTGAATCTATGTGTAACAAAGAAAGTATAAAAATTGACGCTAAAAAGCCAACTTTAAAAGAAATAATTATTGGACTCACTTTCATATCAAACTGTTAGTAATGCTTAAAGAATGACTTCAGGCTGGTGAAAGGGCTGGAACACATGATTTGTAAGTAGAGACCTGTGTTTGATTTCTAGCACTGCATTTCTGCACTGAGCACCGAACTGGGAGTAGCCCCTGAACACTCCTGTGTTTGGCACAACATTTTAAAAAAATGATTTTTTTATTTTTCTATTTTGAAATGAACATGATATTCTTATTTATTTAAAAATTTCTCTTTTTATATAAAAACATTAGTGGGAAGTCCTAGGCACTTGGGTGGTGATGGGGTACAGTAAGTTTTACCATCAATAGCATAAATGTTAAAATTAGTGTAACCATAAAACTATAATAAAAGAGAAGAAGAAAATGTCATTTTTAAATTGTAGATATCTATGTGAACACTTCTGTGTAATAAACATACCTAGTAATGTATAGATTATGTCTAAAATTTCTGTATATGATTATTAAATTTTTTTTTTTTTTTTTGGTTTTTGGGCCACACCCGGTGACGCTCAGGGGTTACTCCTGGCTATGCGCTCAGAAGTCGCTCCTGGCTTGGGGGACCATATGGGACGCCGGGGGATCGAACCGCGGTCTGTCTCCTAGGCTAGCGCAGGTAAGGCAGGCACCTTACCTCAAGCGCCACCGCCCGGCCCCTGATTATTAAAATTTTAAGGTATAAGTTTTAAGAAGCGGCCTAAAATATGTCAAATAATTTTTAAATTGTTCCTTGCATTTATAATAACTTGTAGTATAGATTTTATACCATAGTGTTTAGTTCATATTTTGGAGGCATATTTTATGCATTGATGTACTAGAATATAAACTTACTCCTGAGGAAGGGGAGGAATCTATGATTTGTATCATTTACCAATTTTCTTGGTGTAAATCATCACAGCATGGGTGGGGAAATAACTCTCAAACACCAATTTGATATTTCTCTTTTGCACAGAAGCTTCCATTACTTCTTGGTAATGTTTCAACTTTACATTTCACTGTGTCTAATATTGAGAATGTTACTTTTGTATTTTTTGTGATTTAGATTTTCTCTTTTGTCTTTGCTTATTTCCTTATATTCAATTTTACGTAAATTTAAAATGTTTCTCATAAATCATGCATAGTCCATTTCCTTTTGTGTTTAGAATGACAAGTTTGTGAACTTGATGGTTTATTTGTCTTTTAGTCCAATCTGATATTTAGTGGGAGAAACTTATCAACACATTTATAGCCTATACTGTAAATTCACTCTTTGATTATACATAATTAGAAAGGAGATTATTAATAAATTTTATGATCAAAATTTAGAGATAGAAAACTGTTAGGTAAATCCAGTAAAGTTCTTCTATTGCAACAAATTTTTTGTTCTTAATGTGCAACAACTCCATTAATAATTTTGTTTTACATATTAATTATTCTCTGAGATAGAGGATTAATAGTCCTCACCTGGTAGTGCAATAACTTTGTACTAATTTGCATTATATTAGAGTTTTTATATTTTTTCATTATCCTCCCCTTAATAAACATGCCATACAGGAAAGACAGCACATAGTTTAAGGTGCTTGCCTGGCATGAAGCCAAACAAACACCACATATGATTGGCCAAGCACCACTAGGAATAATCCCTGGGTACAGAATCAGGAGTAAGCCCTGAGCACTGCTGGGTAAGGCCTAGAACCAAACCCAAACCAACATGATATCTTACATGTTTAAATGATGATTCTACCCCTCCAACCAAATATTTACAGTAACTGCCAAAATTCTAGTTAGTCAGGTTCTGAACAGATTCTAATGTGCATGTACATGTGTTACTCAGCCTGAGACTATGTTTTCCTTCAAGGAACACTTGAATATTGACAAGTGAGACAGCCAAGGCATAGCAGTGGTCTCAGACATAGGCTCTCAAAAAGCGCGATCCTGGGTACTGTGTATACAGCAGTTGGGAGAGAAAATGCTCTCCTCAGCGGGAAGCTGGCTGCTGACTGCTGAAATTTGGCCTCAGTTCATGTAACTACTCTTTTCCCTCAAGAGATTGTCACCTAAAAAGAGTCATGCCTTGGTTTACAAATGGGCAATGGTGCTGCCAAGTCCCTACTTTAACATAGTATGTTTGATTTTCTTTAGATTCAAGTCACTGTTTTCTACTCATCAAGACACTCTGAAACTTCAGGGTTTTGCTACTCTTATGATATATCAACCCCTCTTGACCAGAGGTCCTCAATATTCTGAAAAAAGTGTTATTTCTTTGCTAAGTATAATAAAATCAAATTGTGTCTCTCTCACCCCTGTTTAATGTCTTCCTGTATAATTCTCTAATTTGTAGACTCCAGCCAAGGGCCAATAAAGCAATTTCCCCTACTTGTTATTATTTCCTGCTATAATGCTTCCCTTTTTTTCATTCTTTGAAAAACCACATTAACAATAATGTTTTTAGTTTAGCTCCAAGTGCCTGCCAAGAAACAAGAATGGAGGGAAATACAGAAGCATGTTCAATAAGACTCAGAAAGAAGATGGTCATTTTGAACTCCTCTTTACCTGAGAGGCCCCATGAAAGCCTTAATTAAGTAACATCTGAACTCCTGCCCTATTCACTATGACAGCTTTTTTTGTACATACTCTTCCTGAGTCCTTATGGTCAAGGTATTATTTAGTCTCATTCTAGGGAAGATTTAACAATGTTTTATGAAACATTTATAACATTCAATTTGAACTGGATGAGAATAAATTTCAATAGGAAGTTTTCTCATAGAAAACTATGAGAATTTAAGCCTTTAGCTACAATTTGCTAAATCAAAGTCATGGCTTAAAATAGTATGTGCTCTTGTTCTATTCTTTTCAAATAGTTTCCACAAGATACCAAACTTAATAGACAAAATTTAGCTCATTTCAAGAATACGATTTAATTTTTTTGTTTTGTTTCTGGGACACACTGCAGTACTCAAGGTTTACTTCTGGCTCTGCTCAGAGGTCACTCATGGTGAGCCTGTGCTGGAATGCAAGCAAAGTCAGCCACATACATACATATATATTATCTCTCCTACCATTCTAATAGGATTTTAATTTTCAAGTTTAATTACAATATTTGTATTACAGCATAAGCAATATGACAATGTTTTTAATATTGATACACAAAATTAATGCACACCGTCACTACCTGTGAGCTCTGGTTTTACTTTCAACTCTTCATTTCCCTACTCCACCATTATTTATTGATAATTTTGAAATCAAAGACCAAGAGTTTGTAATTGTCAATATTGTCTATCCCTCGTCTTGATTCTATTTTCCAGATGTGTCAGTTCAACAAGTACTCATGCTTCTCCTCCTGACTTATTTTGCATAGTATGATACCTTTCAGTTAGACCCACTTTGCATTAAACTGTATGAATTCATTTTTTTTCTTACATCTCCAAAGTAATTTATTATTTTTATAATGGAGTTTTGACCTTAGCAAAGGCAAAAATACATTTTCTCTTCCCCAATCTGTTCTCTTAGTTTTCATCTCAGTCAATAAAACTGTGACCTACACATTAAGTCAGAAACCTAGAAGTAACACTTCATTCATTTCCACTCTTCTCCTCCTTTATCCATACCTAAGATTCTGGAAACTAGAAAGTGAACCCATGTTTTAAATATGTGTCTACTGTTTGATATCAACCTTTTAGTCACCAATAGTTTTTGCCAGCATTAGTGGCTTCTGGTCTCTCTGCTTCCATTTTTGCCCAGTTCCCTTAAAATACAGAGAGATTTTTCTAAAAATGGAAATTAGTTCATGTTATTCTTCTAGGGATCCTTCAGTTTATTTCCACTGAACTTTAGATAAAGCTTATCTCATTTCATATCTGCAAGCTCCATGAGAAACTCTTGTCTTTCTAACTTTTTGACCTCATTCATATCTTCCTTTGACTCACTGCTATCTAACGCCACCAACTTCTGTTTGTCTTTTAAGACAACAACCTATTAATTGGGACCTTTGCTAATTATTTATAATTTTTCCCACAAAATTTCACCTGGATAGCTCTTGCATGTTTTCTATGTTATGAAAATTGCATTTCACAAACATCTTCTTAGACTGATTTAATGCAATCTTGATTATTTTCCACTGCATCATTTGGCATTATTTTCTTTAATAGCTATCAGTACAAGAATAATTTTCTTTGAATGTTTTGTGTGTGTGTGTGTGTGTGTGTGTGTGTGTGTGTGTGTGTGGCCACACCTTTTGGAAACTACCCCTGCTCAACACTCAGGGATAGCATCAGGTGGTGTTTTGAAGACCCTGTGGTGCAGGGGATTTAATTCAGGACTCCTACATGCAAAACATGCACTCATTGTATTGAGTTATCTCTCTATCCTATGAATGATTTGATGTATAAGAGAAAGGTTAATAGACTTTTGAGATATTAACAGAATTCTTGAATAATAATTAAATGTCCACTTTAAATATATTTTTCAAGGCTTAAAATTATCTAAATTTATTGTTTTGTGTTAGGAAAATACTATTTTAATAATGCTAGTATAAATTTGGTGAAAGGTTGCCAAACTTTTCATGTTCTTATTCATCTTTATGATAGTCTATTTATCAAACCTTTATATGAAATGTCCTTGCTTTACTCATATCCCTAAAAAATTGTACCCATCCTTCACATCTGTACCCAAACTCTTATTAACAATGGACAATGGGTATTCTCTAGACATCTTGAAACATAATTGGGTATTCTGAGACACTTTAGATATTACTCCATTATAGCATTAAACCTGCTCTTAACCTAAAAGTCTCTGTGTTGCTTTGTCACATTTTGTATAAGGAGACCTCTGGTCCACTCCTAGGGTGGCAGCAGTTATAGTTTAGACTTCTTCATGGGAAGACAATTTACCTATTGGTAAGATGAGAAAATGCAACAAATACTGGTCAGTGTGTATCAATTGGATAGAATTGATGCATTTTCAATGACTGTCATATTTAAGGAAATTAAGCATAAATGGTTTAGCAGATGTGTTAACAAAATAATAAGAGATTAAAATAAAATATTTTATAATAAATATGGATAGAATATTATGAGTTAAGATCAGGTCTGAATTGGACAGTGTCTACCCCCTCATAGGATTCTTCGTTGGAAACAAGTGTTAAGATAAAAGTTGAAGGTTGTGTCCAGTTGTCTGTGATGGTGCTATGCTTTAGAAGAACCACTATGGTGCAATTTGCAGGACAGTTTTTGTCACTAGAACAGTATTAGATGGAAATAGGGATGAGGATTTTCTATTTGCTTTACATCTTTTTTTCACTGTCATCTTGTATTGTCAGTCTACGCTTGAGTCAAAAGAAGGTGTGTCCTTGGGTAGGTTCAGTGACAGCTGGTAACATAATGACACTTTACTGGATATATTTTGTCCTGTTCATTATATGACCATAGTAAATTAAGCACTACTTAATCCTACTCTGTCTTGTATACATTTGACTGCTCAAATCTGGAGTTATCACAGTATTAAGAAAAATATCTGAAGTAGAATCAGACTTTATTATACAGTCTCAAAAATATTTTCTCAAACAAAATGTTAGTCCTCCCAAAATATGGGAGAAGTGTTTTGACAGGATGTTTACTCATATGTTGAACAATAGATTGGTTTTCTTCTCAGTCTGCAGTTTTCCTTAATCTGTCAAAAACAGAGAATAAGGTCACCCATGCTAAAGTCTTGGTCCATTTAGGACTGTGATTATGAGTTTTAGAAATTAGAGCAAAGAGAATAAAATATCATGTGTATAAGTACACATTAATTCTAAAATAGTCAAGTTTGGAAAATTTGGTTTAGCCACTTAGAAGACAAATAAATGAACATAGAATTCTTGCCACATCACTATAAATCAAGATTTTTTTCCATGAATAGGATAAGTTAGAGCCAGGGACAATTTCTTCTTTCCTGATACAAATTTAGAAAGAGAAAATAAGAAATGTAGGACAACTAGGTCTAGCTCCTCTTAGTATATTACTTACACAATTTCAGGATATTGTACATTAGATATTGATTGAGTGCCAAAACTCAAGGAATCATAATTTAAAATTGATGACTACTCAATTTAGTCTTTGATTTCTATATTACACATTTTTTTCTCTTGAGAGGAGTCATTTGGTTCACATATGGAGTCCTCAGGGACAATTTCTGGCTCTAATTCAGGAATTACTCCTGGTGGTTCTTGAGATAATACAGTGTTCCAGAGATCAAATTAGGGTTAGCTATGTGCAAAGGTAATTCCTTGCCTCTGCACTTTCTGTGCTGTATCTATTAAATATATTTTATATATCACAAAGATTTAAATAAGAAACTATATAAAATTATTTATATGAGGTTTTCTATAGCTTTTTTCCTCTGTAGGCTTGCAAATTATTTATATGTAAAGCATTCATGAAGAATTAATCTCATCTATGTTCTTACCAATATTTTAATTTAAATATTGTCAATACTTGAAAAGTTAGAACATTTTGAAAAAGAACTAAGTACCAGAGAGACTATTTCAATTCTTGAAATTTCACACATAGGCCAAATGTTTTGGGAATTAACAAAAGCATTTCTTAAAGGCTCTTAGTACAGAAGTCAATTCCAAGCAAGGACACAGAAGCTTGGAAAAAAGAAAATGAATAGAATAGATTGCAATTTCAACAGAAAAGAAAACACAATCAAGGAAAACTTCTTGTTATCTGGCACTTCAAACTAGTGCCAAATAAGAACAGTGCCAAATAATTACTGCCAGATAATGGACAAATTATGTGAGTACTGAAACTATTAAGAATCCAAGTACATTTTCTAAGAGACATGTCATTTAGAGGAGCTACCATTTACCAGTAATTGTTAACATAAATGTCACAAATAGAAAAGACAAGGATTATCGGAGATGATGAACATAACACTAAAATCTAGAATGTTGTTTGATCTAAACTTTTTGGTATATAGTTAACTATAAAACTTATGGATAGAAAAAAGGTCTCTGAAATTTAATTGATTAGTAGTCACTTTGTTGTTGTTGTTGTTTTGTCTTTCAGCCACACACAATGATGCTTAAGGATTAATGCTGTCTCTGAGCTCAGAAATTACTCCTGGTGGTGGTTGGGGGACCTCACAGGACTCCAGGGATCAAATCTGGGTCAGCTGCATGTAAGGCCTTACCCTTTGTGCTATTGCTTCCTCCTTTGTATATTCTTGTTATAAAGAGATTTCTGTCAAGACAATTCCAAGGCATACTGGGTTAATAGATAATACAATAAAAAAAACTAGTTGAAACTAGTTGATATTCAGTTAGTATCAACTAGTTGTTGATACTAGTAATTAACTGACTTGAAGTTAGGCACCTTTACCATGAGAAGGACAATGTATTGATGAGTCAAGAAACAAAAGCAATTTAAGTTGCATTCAGCTACACAATTTATGATAAGATTGATTTACCAAAAATATCTTCAGAGTCCCTAATGAAGTATTGTTTGTAGCATTTTGAAAATGTTAAACACTATAAAGACATGAAAGCATGTCTTAACCTCATCAGAGCCTACTAAAATTAATCCTCAGCCTTCAAAATCTCTTCTTTCAAGTTCAACCGCACAGCATATTACTGATTAAGATATTTAGTGTCTGTTTACACATTTTACAATTTTTTCTAACCCTCACTCCATTTTACTCCCCACCAGGAGTATGCTAATTTAGTCACAGAAAACACTCATTAGGAGAAGATGATTTAGAAAGATAGACCAGCACAGAAGGTGGAGACAAATAGGGGGTTTTCCTCACTCTATCAAGAGATGCTGGGCATGAGACAGAAAAGACTGTTAATGGAGTTGGGGGCAGTTGGGAGTTCATATAACTCAACAAGAATGTGATCTTTTCAAAATGCCTCTATTGCTGTTCTTAAAAGAGTATGGCTGTAAAGTAATATCATAAAAGCTCACATTAAAATGTACATCAAAAACACTAAAATAAAAATTAGGTTCTTGGGAATCATCTCTGTTATTTCCACTTGTATTAGGACAGTTAATTGAGGTCTTAATGTATCTGTTAACTCATTACTTTCATACAATGCTTTAAAGGTCAGGGGAAACAATTTACTTAATGGAAACTGCAAATGCTTGTTTCATAGTAGTGGGTTGGGAAGATGAAGAAAAAAAAGGAAAGGAGGAAAAAATAGAGAAATACTCTTTGAGGATGAGTTAAAGCCAAAATAGTCTGTAAAAAAGTAATGCAAAAATTAACTTCGTACATTTAAAATAATTACAAAATATGAAAGTAAACTAGAATAAAAAAGGGAAGAAAAATTGAATTGGAAAAATATAGGTTTAGAATGTGCTCCTATTATTGGAGGCTGTCACCGTGCTGCTTCCCAGAGGCTTCTCCAGCTCAGTCAAGTAACATTTGAGATCTCCACTACAATGAAGAACTTCATATATTATAAAATATTATTTGGGGTCTTGTTAAGAAATTAGGTTTATTACTGAACAGTTGACTATTGGTACTGTGTTTTTCTATTTTAAAGAAATATACTGAATTATACAAATTACTTAACATTTAAACAATTATGTGTATTACTTCCTCCCTTGTTACAATTAATTATCTTCGAAGCCAGCTGTGTAGGGGTGGGCCATCTGCTCTTATGTCATAGCTATTTTTTCCCACTTCCAGAGACACCAACTTCCTACTTTAGTAGACATCCCACAATAGAAGAAAAGTCACTCTCTTCTGTAAGATGTCCTGAAGGGCTGGTTGACCATGAAAATTTATGGCCTCATTTTGATGAATATCAAATCATCTTTTAAAATTATATGTGTCAATCCTTTTATTAAAACATTTTAGTTTGTTATACATTAGATAGTGTAATCTAGTTTAAAATCATATTTTAATTGCCAATCTCTGACTATTCTGTTTAAGAAGTTTTCCAAATTTGTTATTTGTAGTTCCCTTATTAGTTTGAAAGTTGTATGACATGTACCTAAACAAAACTTAAAGAATTAGAATTCACCATCTTTTTTTAGATTACCTGTAGGAAATAATTTGTTGTATTCAATTTTAGAAATGTTCATGTTTGTTCCTTTTAAAAATACTGAGTTATTCCTGCACCATACATCTGGCAAAGGGCTATATTCAAGATATTTAAAACATTCACAAACTCAACAGCAACCAAAACTGCATCAGAAAATGGGGAGACATACCGAATAGACATTTTCCCCAAAGCAGATATACATATGGCCAAAAAGAATATAAAAATGTACTCAACATCACTAACTATTGAATGAAGCACCACTTTACAACACTGAGATGGTCTGTATCAAAAAGTTTAGAAGGACAGAAGTGGCAACGTTGTGGTGATAAAAAAGAATCCTCCTTCATTCACTATTTCATATTATGAAAAACAATATGAAGACATATCAAAATCATACATAAAGCTTTCTTATAACCCAACATTTTCACCACTTAACGCCTATCTAAGGAACACAAAAACATGATTTTTAAAAGACACTGTACACATACCTATGTTTATTGCAGTGCTCCTCTGACACATGATAATTAAAGTAAGCAGTCAACCACTGATGTGTAGATAAAGAAACTGTGGTATAGACATAATGAAATATCACTCAGCTATAAGAAAAGCAGGCTTCTGTAGTTTGCTATATCTCAGATGTACTGGAGGGTAAAATGTGAAACATGTGAAACAAAGTGAGTCAGAGAAGAACAAGTGCTGGATGATGTCACTCTTATGTGAAGTATAAAGAAATGAGGTTACAGAAGACACAATGACCAGTGAAAACAACCCCGAGAAACCGGTGACATAAGAGGAGACCTTGGGACAGTAGTGGAGGGACATTGGCACAGAAGTGATTAGCATAATGTCAAATGCCTAAAATATTAATATATTGTAAATAATGATACTTCAATTTTAAATAAGCAACAAAATACTGTATTAAAATAATTCCTAAAGTACATACATTAAAATGCTTGATATTACACTGTTGCTGAGTACTTGTCCTTATTTAGCTACTTAAAAAGTCCTTTGTTTATAGGAGTACAGTCATATTTAGCAGAAACATCAATATAAAACTCAGTATGGCACACATTCATTTTAGGAAAAAGTACATAAAACAGAACTTATAGATCTTTTCTTTATGTGAATTCAAATGAAAATGACAGGCTGAAAAATAACACCTTTGTACCTGTCATTGGACCACAAAATGAAATGAGTAGAGAGAGGGGCTTCCTCACTAGTGTCTTAACTCATGACTTATTTAGCAATCATGCCTTGTTTTAAAGTAGGATTTATTTAGGATGTGAAAGAATTCATATCTTTTGATCTTTTGTAACTTGTGTTATTCATAAACCTAAAACAGAGAGACATGAAATGCAGAAAATACAAATTTGAAAACAGGCTTACATTCTCCAAATTAGCTAAGTTCTTTTTAAAAATCAGAAGAAAAGGAGCTAGCTCATGTAGTAAAGCATGCTTAATATGGAAGATTTGGAGTTCAACCCTGGGCACTGTGTGCCTCTCCCAATATTCCATGTCCTCATCCCTTAGTGCCATTGAGTGCAACCCTACTAGACCCTGAGCTCCCCACCTGTAGAGTCTAAGAATCAATCTTGGAAAAACATATTTCTCTTAAATTGATCTTTTAATCATGGTCCACGATAGCAAGGTCTTCAATTGAAAAATATGAAGCATCTGATGAGAAGATAGAGTAGTAAAGATGATTTTGAATTTGATAGACTTTTTTCTCATTTAGGGTTTTTATTATTTTGTCTATATAAACTAATGATTATAATGGGCTATTGAAAAGCACAACTATTATTATCTTGTTATCAATTTATCTTCTCTATTTGTAGTATTCTTTTAATAATTTATTTTATTTTATTTTATTGAAGCTACTGTGATTTATGTATCATTTGGATACATAGTTGGGTTTTAGGCATACTTGAATCAGGGCCAATACCACCACCAGTGTCAACCTCCCTCCACCAATGTTCTCAGAATGGATCCCAACCACCATCCTTCCCCCTCTCCCCCAGCCTGCCAGAATAACAAGCCTATTTAAAGTTTAGATTGTTAGAGTGTGAATCTCTTGATTTCATTGCTGTTGCCTTTGCTTGGATATTTAGTTCTTGTCCTTTTTAATCTCCACCAATACAACTCAGAGCCCTTGGCCCCTAGTCCCCATCTTTTATATTTGTGCTTTCCCCCCTTTACTCAATTGCTCTCATCATTGTCATCATCTTAAAAAGCATTTCTGAAACATTTGCATATTTCATTAATAGTCAGCTACTGCTCTTTAAACATGAGTAAATGAAAATGTTCTACACTGACAAAAATAAGTACAGAGGAAAATGAAAAGACGTCAAATATATTGCACCAAAATAGGGCATATTTTTATATGTGGTATAGTTATCATATATTAGGTATATATGTATATATAATTTCAAAACATGCTATATAATCATGATATACATGTTTATGGTCACACAATATATATGGTATATGATATACATAAAATTTTGAAACAGTGAGTAGTCCTTATTTGAATGGATCAAGTTGTCGTTAAATACTTAGTCCTTACTAACTTGAAACTTGTCATTTTTACTCATCCCTCAAAGTACAAATGTATTCATAGGTCATTTTAATGGTTAAATAAACCATTCCCATAACAGTATTGAATTAAGGCACACATAGCCAGAAGCTGCAAAAGTGCTAACAAGAGATTTCCTTTTGAGCTAGCCATGGTTTACTAGAAATCTCTGCATGCTAAAAATAGGAGATTTTATAGTTTCCTTACAAAAGGAGAAAGTAATTTCTGAAATGAAAAAAATAGTCAGAAACAAAAATAACTGATTTTCTCCCTAGAAAATAGCTTTCAGAAATTATTGTTACTTACCAAGAAAGCACTTAAATAGCGAAATATATCAGTCTAACTTGCAGGAAGGAAAGTCCACATGATCATTAATCTTTAAAATTCAGTGTGCAGATAGAATTGTAAGATGAGACTAGACTGGTTAGTCTATACTCACAAAGCTAAGAAAATGAGGGACCGGAGACAATATAGGGGAATGCCCACATTAAACTCACCTTTGTAAGACATTAATCTCTGAGATATATTCTATCTACTGGATTCTCAAAATTCCACGTTTTCTGGACTCTATGCTGTCTTAAAATGAAAGCAATAATTTAAGAAGTAGCCAACCATTGTTTGATCAGGATAACAGAATAAAACAAAAACAACAGTAAAGTGGGTAGGGCCCTTGCCTTGCACTCAGTCAACCTGAATTTGGTCCCTAACACCTCATATAGTTTCCAGAGCCTGCAACCAGTTATCCCTGAGCATAGAGCCAGGAGCACACCTTGAGCACTACTGATTGTAGCCTTGAAACAAAATGTAAACAATGTAGGATGAAATAAAAACTCTGTATGTGGGATATATATATATACATATATGTGTATATATACCCAAAATATACACATAATGTATATAGTTAGTAAAATTTTAATAATAGTTATGAAGCAAATATAAAATATCAAAAGTCCAAGATTCATATAAATAATCCTTCTATTTTGTATATTCTTTAAAAAGACATAGGTTAAATAAGCCTTCTTATCTAAATTTAATTTTTAAGATAAATTAAAAGTCACATTACTGGAGTAGGGAATGTATATTCACAACAAGAATTTGCCTAGTATGTATGAAGACCTGGGTTCAATTCTCAGTACTGAAAAAAAAATAAATTTGAATTACTGTAAACAGAATATACTCTGTATATCAAGAAACTTCTATCACTGAGGGCCAGAATGAAATTACAGTGTGTAGGGTGTCTGTCTTGCATGTAGCATATTCAGCATCCATATGATCCCTTGCACAAACCAGGAGTATTTCTTGAGTGCAGAGCCTGGAGTAACCCCTGAGCATTGCCTGATGTGGCACAAAAATCAAAAACAAAAATAAAATAAAGAAGATACTTCATTTGAAATCAATGGACTGTGGCAGTGTTTTTTGCCTTGGGTATTGTCAGTATCAGATTTGAGAGTTATAATCAGTGGGTTTTCAATGTTCACAAATAGTGTGTCAGGAGCAGATAGGTGGAGATGTGCTAGTGGTGGAGGTTGTGTGGGTAGTGTAATTGAAGGATGGCAGTGGGAGACAAATCAGAATTAAACTGAAAATAATTTCTTGCTGTTTTATAAAAACTACAAGTCCAAGCCCTACATCAGATCTTAAATATAAAAGCTCATTTTCAGGCGGTGAAAAAAGGCTCATTTTCTCTTTTTTATGACAGTAAATATTCAAACATAGTAGTCTCAGTTAAGAGAGTTAGTTATGTTTCTTAAAATATAGTGCAGTGTGTAAGGTAAACAAGGCTGACCCAGGTTCATTCTTGGCACCACATGGTATCCTGAACCTTGTCAGGAGAGATCCTTGTGCACAAAGCCATAGTAAGCTCTGAGAATCTCAGAGTATAAAGCCCCCTCCTCTCAGAAACAATTAAGAGTGCTAGAGAAAGAGTCTCAAAGAACTTTACATTGATAATTATAGGACTGAACCAGTAAAGTTATATAAGAAAATAAAATTTGTTTTAGCTTTTCATGATAAAGTTTATATCAAAATGACCTAGAGATTTGTCTTTTAAAATTACCCATACATAATACTAACTTGTATATCTCTTATATAACCAAACATACATTCAACCTCCCTCTTTATATTTAAAAATCTGCCTGTTACAAAAAGAACAGCAACAATGCAGAAAAGAACACACCATTAAACAACAAAACTGGCAACTTTATTTAATGTTTTTTGTGCTTGCTATATTTATTATCAACAACTAGGGCTATGTTTTAACACCTTCACTTCCCATGTATACATAAAAAGTATGAGGAAGGAAGCTTGTCCTTGTTGCTGTACTATTAGGGGCTTAACAGTATTGAGATCTTTAAATATAAGCTGGTAATAATAGCTTCATCAAAATAACCATATTAGTGAAACTTCTGAATTAAAGAATTGTATAGGGAACTATCTGAAGTGGAATGATTATATTTTATGTTGACACCTGATGGCGCCAAGCTATTAGTGGAAGTCAGGGTTGTGTAGAGTAGTTGAGATCAATGTGCCAGCTTGTGAAATATTATCCTTTCTAATGTCCTGATTCAAAGGCTAAATATTCATTTGCCATGCTTCATGCTCTTGAGCACGCCCTGTAGGCAAAGAAAGTGTTGACTGAGCATCCTTCCCTAGTAAGGCTTGTGAATTGTAAATACAGTTTCACTGTTAATTATCACTAATTGTTTGTAATTAAGGATCAGTCTTTAAGGAGAGAAAAGCATGCTTTGCTCTTTGAGCAGTGTTGAGCTTCTTCAAATTTCTCTAAAGAAAGTGAAGTCTTTTAAGGAATGCTTTTGGAGCCTTATTCCAGCTCCCAACTCAAAACTTTCTTCCAGTTACCCTTGTACCTTAACATTAAGAACTATTTTTTTAAAAAATTCAAATATACTAATAGACATTTAAAGGATCCTTTATTTTAAATAGCACTAGGAGTCTTGTAAGAGAAAGTGAAACAATGCAACTGATGAGGGAAGGGTTAGGGGCTTTGGAAGATGGGAATCTTTGGTGCCATATTGGTTTAGGTTAGAAGGTTGACTTTACTAATTCCTGAATTAGTATTTGTTCTTGAGAAATAACTCACACTTACTGATCTCTAATTCCTCATTTATAGGAGAAAAATTACTTCTAACAAAACATGAATTTAATCAATTACTTTGTGTCAGAAACTGCCCTCCCCTAAGATGCATTTCCTCCGCACTAGGATTAGTGAGGGAAGAGAGCAGTGTTTGTGTTCAGTTTACAAACAGCACAGTGGTGCAGAAGAGTTGCCTGGCATGTAGTTAGGTTGACTGAAAAAAGTAAAATGTCTGAGCATGCTAGTCTACAGCACAATTGCTACTAATTTTCTTAAAACTATTTCCCTATATCCTTTCATCTTTTATCTCGTCACTACACTTACATGCAGATGCACAGAATCTGTTTGCTTAATAATAAGTTTATAATAATGATTAGTAAGCAATAATAATAATTTGCATTTTAATATTTATATTATTTGGGATATGGTGTTTACAACTCTTTATTTTAAATATATAATTTTTATTTTGATCATAGTGGCTTACATAATTTTCACAGTAATATTTTAGGTAGGTATTTACAACTTTTATATATCAATACCACCACTATTTAATAAAAACACTGTGCTGAAAATTTAACTTTTGTTACGCTCTCTTGAAAACCACTTTACTCTTTCTTTCATTCTCACCCTTCATGCCTCAGGTAATATCATTTTTGTAGTCATTGTTTACTGGGTTATTTGTGTTGTTTCCATTAACTCTATTTTCTCATACTGTACATGTAATAAAAGCATCTAATACCTGCTTTTCTCCTTTAGACAGAATTCTTTCTTCATAACTTTTTATATTTCTTTTATTTTCTCTAAATGGCAAAATTTCAGCTTTCCTTATAGTCTAATAGTGTTCTGTTATGAGAATATAACACATCTGAATTATTTCCAACTTAAAACATCAGAGTAGTCTTGTTATATGTGTATAACCAAAGAACAATAATATTTTTTCATAGTGTGCCTAAGCAGAATTTTGTTAGAAAATTATAGGACAAATAGTACAGTAACATATCTATCCTTCTGTATTTATGAATAGATTGAAAAGCAATGTTATAATTATGAATTTAATAGGCCATGTCCCTATTGCCAGAATTCTGAGTCTTAGTTATGCCTACAGTGTAATAAATCTCATTATAGTTAGTTGGTACATATTTCTCCTTCCACTGAGAATACAGTTAGTTTTAAGGCCATGGTGTAATAACATAGGTCATATTATTTCCTGATTATAGACATAATGTTTTGGGATATGATGAGCTTCTCCAGGAGAACATCTTATTTCTATTATTTTTGATTCATTTTCCTTGGGTGTGGGTAGTGCAGACATAGCAGTAATTAGTGCTGACACGAAGTGAGAGATTAAATTCTTGTACCTCTGTATCCTTCATTCTTATGCACAAATAAACTTTGTTTTCTGGAATAACATTAACATCGCAGCAGATCTGATTAACATAAGGCTCTTGTGCACAAGTGTAAGAATAGCACACCAACCACCAAATGTCTTCACTGTAATAGCTCTTTCCGTACACATAGGTGCATTTCTATAGTCTTCAATGGAATCAGCAGTAGCAATAATAGTGGATTCAGCAGAAGGATCCAATAATAGTTATCTCTATGACTGAACCACTCTGATAATGATAAGAACAAAACTATCTCTCAACAATTAATTGGGTTTATATGTATTATTACATTTCTGCCCCTCACTTGTTCAATATAAAGGAAGGTTAAGAGATGATTAATCAGATTGTGCATCTAATTGAGAGACATATTAAAAGTTGGTATTATTTGGCCCCTTCTTTCTCATTTGCCTCCTACCATTGGCACCATTATCTAAAGGAGAAAGAAGAGTTATATAATAAAATAACTACACATATCATGTATAACATATATAAATATATAATTGTACTTAAAATTTTGAGTTATTCTTGGGCTTGGGAGAAAGCTGAAAGGATTGGAGTATATTCACATACACTTGTCCCATGTTGAATTTCCAACACTACACTGGGTGCAGCCTCAGCACCACCAGATGTGGCCAACCAAAACAAAATGCATATTTATGTAAAAGAGTATAAAGATGAATTTTAGCCATCTGTTAGGAATATAAACACATGTATACACACAACTGTGATTTGTTCTATGTAATGCATGCTTTAAGTAATTCAAGGTAAAATTTACTAACCATGGGAAACTCAAGATTGTAACAAGTCAGAAAGTTTTTTCTATATTAAGACAATTATAAGACTGGGGCCGGAGCAGTGGCGCAAGCAGTAACCGTGTTAGCCTAGGATGGACATCTGTTCAATCCCCCAGTGTCCCATATGGTTCCACAAGCCAGGAGCGATTTCTGAGCGCATAGCCAGGAGTAACTCCTGAGCATTATCGGTGTGGCCCCAAAAAAAAACAAAAAATAAAATAAAATAAATAAAACAATTCTAAGACTATTTTAAAGTCATATTCATGCTTATACTTTGCAATCCTGTCGAATTCTGTGAGAATAAAATATATTCTCTCTTGTTTTACAGAATGAAAAACAAAAGTTCTTTTTATTTTCTTCTTTCCAAAAAGTTTTTTCAAACCACTATTAATATGTATAAATATAATATATTACATAAATAAGATATAGAAATTAAGTGTTTTAATAACAAGAATAACATTAAATTAAAAAAAAGATGACACTCGTGTAAAACCTTTTGAAGTTAAAGTCCATTTCCATGAAGTAAATAGTAAATTATTGTCTCCAAGACTCTATCAGTATTGTCAACCAAATGACCAATTTACCATCAGAGTTTAGAGAGAAAATGTTCTTGAAACTAGCTTTTAAATGGGAGGGAACCATGGCACCATTCCCCATCTTCACCTGAATTTGTAGAAACAAAAAGTATTTTATATAAAAATGATTAAAAAAAAGATACCTTCCCCTAAAATATATTTAATTACTTCAGCATTTGTTTCATTAATTGATAGTATTAAATTTAAATGATGTAATCACAATAAATAATCCTCGCTATATGTTTTGGCAAATGCATTAGTAAAATGTTAATTGCAAATTTTGCTCTATTTTACCAAGCATTATAATGCCTTTCTGTTTTCTAGTCATGGATTTAATACCTGTCTCCTTTATTTGTTGTATTTTGGGGGGCACACCTAGAGGGGCTCAGGGCTATTTCCAGTTTTTTATGGTTGCTATAGTGACATATGGACATATTATGGGCATCACAGCATACAATAATTGGAACTCAAGCCTTCTAAATGCAAAGTTTGTGCCTGAGTCTGTTCAACTCTCTCTTCAGCCTATTAGAGCTATTTTCTTATCTTTCACACCACACCTACAGTTTTTCATTATTTTACTTTTTACTCATCCCTGCTCTAACTTGTGATGGAAAGGATAAGAGAAGAAATTGCAGCACAGAATATAGAAAAAAAGTTTACATGATCTGTAAATTTCTTGGGCAGTATTCAGAAATGACATGACTCTTTCTGTGTAAGATCTAATATAAATACTAGTCTTTGCATAACTTTTGATGATGTTTTAATATACAGAAGTCTGTCACTCCTTAATTGGCATAATCAGTCATGGAGTTATTTTTATTTTGTTCTTTATTATATAAATAATGATGCACTTTATTTATCCTATAATGCCTCTTAATCATAGAAAATTAATAGACTAATAGCAAAAAGAGACATACAGAACACACATGGAAACAAAATCCACTAGTCATTAGCTTTTTCAGATGTTCACCAGCCACATAGAAGGTGATAAGTGTAACCCAAATAAATCTTTTTCCCTTCTCTGTCCTGGTTTTCTCTATCACCTTTTGTGATGGGCTTCACATCATAGGACAATCAGTCTTGATAGCCAACATACTCTGCAGCAATGTTAAGGGGGCACAGAAATGAGGTCTACCTTTCGCACAGTGGATAGCCACAGGGCATCTTTGTGTACCATTTATAAAAACATCAAGAGTGAGGCAGCAATTATTTGGACCAATTAAAAATAAAGGCATGTTGTGGGTTTAAGATCTTCATTTTGAAAAATGAGTGATTATATGATTGTCTTCTGGAGTTTCTTATCTGAGCAGACAGGCTGAATTTAAAATTTATTTTAACCCTAACTATGTGGGTGAGTTATTCTTGGAAGAATTCAATAAAAACAAGGGGAGGCAATACATTATCTGCTAGAACTGCTACTGATTAAAGGCCAGTTTTCTCTGTGAAGCTGTACTATACCACACCTCTTATATTCTACCTTTGCCACTTCTTTTGGAATGATCAGAACCAGGTCAGTCAAACTTATCAGATGAGAACAATCATATATAAAATAAAATCATAGAGCACACTATCTCTACAACTGTGGAGGTTATACATCATAAAAATACAGAAATACATATGTATGCACACACATGCACATCTAGATACTTAGAACAGTGCCCTGCAAGTAAGATATAAATGATAGTTATTGGTGTTATCACATCATCATCAACATCACTGTTACATTATTTTTACTATGACCATCATCACTGACTTTGTAAAGCATTTATTATCTTATTATTATTCATGCAACTGTGTTCTAAATTACAGCCCTTATTTCTTCAATTACCTTCCAGCTTATTTGCATTTTCTAACTTTTCTACAACAGCTATGCATTTGCTGGGAGTTAGAAAAAGAAACAAGTTGTAATTAGAAACTAATGATTTACATTTTTGGAAACTAAGAAATTAATATATGGAAGTACAAGATATATTTTTTTCCTCAGGGATATGAATAAGGGAATGGGAACTTGAGCATAATTATAAACAGATTAATAGGCAGAGTATAAACATGTGAATTGTTATATTCTGCAATATTCAGAGAGAGAGAAATTGGGGGAAGGGAGAGATGAGGCTGGGGGTGGTGATTCTTTCTAAACCAGGGTGATTGAGTAGATTTGCCAAGGTTTGATAAGTTATGTGGGGAAGAGGAGTGACACTGGGTGGGCCCATGATAAAATCCCCATTTGTGCATCCTGGCTTTTCTGTAATTCCTCCCCCATTCAGAGGCACCTCCAATCTCTCATCTATCTTCCTCCTACACAGACTCTCAAGGATTCATCTATCATCAATCTTACACTAGTCCTTCTTTTCTGTCAAGAAGGCATACTTTGAAGCCAATGAAACTCTCCTCTTGGCCAGGTCACACTTTTTACAAGGCAGGTAGAAAGTAAATAGATTCTTTCAACCTGATTTTTAGCTTTGTGCTGTTTGTCAAGAAAGAAATGGGAATGTTGTACTGGTGAAGGGGGGGGTGTTCTTTGCATGATTGAAACCCAACCACAATCATGTTTGTAATCAAGGTGTTTAAATATGACAATAAAAAAAAGAAAAAAAGAAATCTTGCTGAGCAGAGCTTTTTTGCCTTTATGATATAACTGAGGTAAACTTTTGACAGTGAAATGCAGAGATTTTAAGTCTACAGTTTTGTCAATTTCACCAAATATACTTGTCAATGGCACCCATAACCCTCACAGGACATTTTTATTGCTTTTTGTGTGTTTGTTTGTTTGTTTGTTTTATTTCATACTCGGTAGTGGTGCTCAGGCTTTATTCCCACCCCTGCACTGAGAGATCACAGGGACCGTTTGCTGTGCTAAGGAACAAACTAAGGTGTAATCTAGACAAGCATCCTCCCAATTGTACAATTACTTTAGTCCATTTACCTCATTTCTTAATGTACAAAATACACGTTGAATAATGATTCTAAGTAATTAGAAGTTTGCTATCAGAATCAAATGCATTGTTCGTTATAAATGCGCCTTTGTTTCTATTCCAATATGTTATCAGAGAAGGTAAAATACCTAATAGAAACAAAACCAAATCCAACTATCTATTTCTTCTAAAATGACTTTAGCACTTTGGACTCACACCACCTATTACAATCTCTGCTATTGTAATGTTGACATTTAATTTCCCAGCTAGACTCCAATTTCCTTGCAAAAAAGAGTTACGCTCCTTGGGTGTGACTCTTCCATTAACATCCTAGTGTACCCTTCACTGGAACTGGAGTGTGTAGTGTTTGTTTTGCTGATGATGAAACCCAATGCTATGAATATACTTGTCTGCTGGTAGGCACTCAGGAAACATTGGTGGTTTATTAATCCATATTGCTCTGCATATGCTATGACACTGACCAAGTATCATGTGCATTTATTTATTTATTTGTTTGCTTATTTATTTACTTATTTTGTTTTTTTGGGGGGCTACACTCGGTGACACTCAGGGGTTACTCCTGGCTACACACTCAAAAATCGCTCCTGGCTTGGAAGACCCTATGGGACGCTGGGGGATTGAACCACGGTCCGTCCTAGGTCAGCCACATGCAAGGCAGAAGTCCTACCGCTATGCCACAGCTCTGGCCCCTATCATGTGCTTTTAAATCAATGCTCAAATAATTGAACACTTGTCTTAGTTATGAGATCTTTCCAGAACATCAAAATAATTGAAAAACCTTTTAAAAATTTAGTTTAAATACATCATTTGGTACATTAATTAGTTCTTATATAGACAAGTAGATTCTGAAGATCTCCCATGCAATATTAGCCAATTACTCCTAACAAACCATAACTCCTAATACATATAAGTTCATCGATATTTTGACAAGTAGGAATAATTAACAAAATGAACTTATAATTTTTACTATATATCACCTACATCTTATGGATAGTATTCACTGCCCAATGATAATTTTTGTTGGCTAGAATTCTGTTTGATGTTACTATCACTACTCAGTAATTGCGATAATTTGTTAAACCTATAAAAGAAAAATCATATATTATATATATATATATTTGTTTTATTTGGGGGGGCACAGCTAGTGAGCTCAGGGCATACTCTTGGCTCTGTACTCAGATTTACTACTCCTGAAAGGGTTTGGGGACCAGATGGAGTGCCAGGAATGGAAGCTGGGTTGATCATGAGCAAGGCAAACCCCCTAACTGCTGCACTCCCCTCATAATATATTTTAATTTGAAGATAGAATAAAATATTTTAAAGTTTAAGAAATATTTACTTACCATCTAGGTATCCTCAAATATAAATAAATTTATTTATATATAAATTTATTTTTATTTTTATATATGTTTACCTTATTCTTTGTTTTTAAGTCATACTAACCAATGCTCAGTGATCATTCAAGGTTCTGTTCTTAAAAATCACTTTTAGCAGTGCTTGGGGAATGACATAGGATGTCAAAGATTGAACCTGTGTTGGCTATGTGCAAAGTAAGCTCTCTAAGAGCTGTTCTTTCACTCTAACTCCAAGTTTATTTTATTTTAGTACTTTATTTTATTTATTTTATTTTTTTGGCTTTTGGACCACCACCAGCAGCACTCATGGGTTACTCATGGCTTTGTGCTTTGTACTGGCATTCTCAGGGAACCATATGGGATGGCTATATATAAAATATATAAAAATGTGTTTAATATAATATATAAAAATATATAATATAAATATATATAATATATAAAATAGAATATATAAATACATTTTTATATATTTTATAAATATACCACAACCATCCTCTATAAGACTGGCATATATCCCTCTTTTTATTGATTGATTGATTGATTTACTTATTTATTTATTTACTTATTTATTTATTTTGGCTTTTGGGGCCACACCCGTTTGATGCTCAGGGGTTACTCCTGGCTATGTGCTCAGAAATTGCACCTGGCTTGGGGGGACCATTGGGACACTGGGGGATCAAACTGAGTTCCTTCCTTGGCTAGCGCTTGCAAGGTAAACACATTACCTCTAGCGCCACCTCACTGGCCCCGAGATCCCTCTTTTTAATACCCTTGATTTTGTTTCTGCTTTTAAATTTTGGGTCCACATCTGGCAGTACTCAGGGCTCATTCCTGCCTCTGCAGAAATTACTCTTGGCAATGTTTGGCTTAACATATATATATAACATATAGGATACAGGGGATTGAATCAAAAGCAATGTAAGCTCATTACTTACCATATATAAATTATGACCATATATAAAATCTTGCAGCCATCAAGAAAATAATGAAAAAAAAAGTGATTGTACAGTGGGTAGGGCATTTGTCTTGAATGCAGCCAATCCACATCTCATCCCTGGCATCCTATATGGTCCTCCCAAGCCTTCTAGGAGTAATTTCTAAATTTATATCCAGGAGTTACTACTGAACAATGCTAAATGTAACCATACCCAAATAAACAGAAATAAATAAATTAATAAGATATTACAAATAATTAAATGTGTAAAGACACTCTTCCAGTTGATATGCAAGAGAAGAAAAACAGAGACTTGCCCCATCCACATACACTTTGTCTCCCCCTCACCATCCTCAAAAATCCAGCTCCTCCATGAAAGTACACCCAAATTGTACAGGGCATAGTTCAAATTATACTTGACCAGGTCTGGGCCCTTCTTTTATATGGAAGAATCCTCAAGGAGTACAAGAGACCTACCTACCAAAGAGCACTCAGCAGGGCAGTAGACTCATGGAACAATTTCTAACACACTAACTTCTAGAAGCTTCTGAACCACAGAATTGTTTCTACAACAAGAAAATAACTGACAACTTCTACACTTACCTAAACCCCCGGTGACTGTCCACCTGTACCACAGGCATCCTCTAAAAGACTGGCATAGATCTCTCTTTCTAATCCCCTTGATTTTGTTTCTGTTTTTGATTTTTGGACCCACAGCTGGCAGTACTCAGGACTCATTCCTGCATCTGCAGGAATGACTCTTGGATTAACATATACAATGTTTAGATTAACATATAGGATTCAGGGGATTGAACCCAGATTGGCCAAAAGCAATGCAATTGTCCACCTTTCCAGTCCCTGTTGCCTTGTTCTTTTAATTCATTTTTTTAGAAATTTCTCTCCCTGATCCCTAACCTGATTCCAGCTGTTCCTTGAATTTGTTATCAAGAAAGTCATGAGGTTAGACTTAGAAAAGGTGTTCTAGTAAATGGCTTCATGCCCGTGGAGAGCTTTTCCTTCCTGAAGTCCACGGTACAGTATGATTTTCATGGCTGAAAGCCATAAGCAAACATTCACATATGTCACTCCATTTAGAGTGTGGCTTCATTTAAAGCCTCACAACTTTAAAGTGGTATCTTTGTAAATGGATATGTATTCTTTTTTATTATTATTATACATTTACACTGACACACACCATTAGTTCTTTATTGACATCCTGTTTTATTTTTATCTGGTTTTAATGTTGGCTGTGAATGTCATCATAAAACTGTCTTCCAGAATACCTACTGATATGGAAGAGGAGAATGATGAAACATAACTCGGTGCCATATGGGAGAGGAGAGTCCTCAGGATCCCGCTGCCTGAGCGACCACGCAGCAGATGCAACTGTGCACAGAGCAAACATTGAACTGGTAGAGGGAAAAGACTCACACAAGCTCACTGTCTTGGAGAACATTCGGCTGGCAAATAACTCAAATTAACATGGAGCAATGTCAGTCACCTGAGCTGTTAGTTCAGACATTTGGCTTCCACCAGCTACAAAAGCACCCATAGCTGCTGGAGGAAAGGCAATTAGGGCTGTGAAAGCAAAAAAAAAAAAAAAAAAAAAAAAAAAACCAGAACTTAATTGTTTATACCAACTTAAGTTCTAAAGTTCCAGCAACACCTTTTCTCCCACAAATTCTGCCAGGTTAAAATGTATCAATTAAAATTTTTTCTCTCTTTCTCCCCCTCGTTATCCTTCTTCCTTTTGTTTATACCATTCAGTTTAGCTCTGGGAGTGAAAAAGTCTGAAAAATGTATTTCCAGGATTATCCAGAGAATCTCATTTCGATAACTGAATTTCAAATATGTCTTTGATGCTCCCCCAAGCTGCATGCGTTATGATATGATGCGGAGCTGTTTTCAACTATCTATTAGTTTTTATATGGCACAAGTGTGATCTGACTCATTTTAATAACTCCTTGCGTCACAACCACCTACTCGCTCTCCTGTGCAAGTAATATTCAAGCATGTGAACAGTGCACATCAATGAGCTTGCAGGAAATCACAGTAGGAACCGGAGGCATACTATGGCTTCTAAGAGTCATGTAATTGCTGCCTTCAGTAAAAGAAATACAGTGCCCATTACGAGGAGAGGATATGCATTTGACTGTCAGACTCTATGTGCAGCTGTGTGTTCAATTTTGTCCAGCATATTTTCAAGATGATGGTAAAACATAATTGTTTAGAACACAATCTGAATAACTGGCCTGGCCTTCATGATATTGCTTGATGGGCTCTCTCTGTGTGCCTTATCAGTCTCATCTCCCAACACTTGCCTCTGAATGTTGAGTATCTGCTCTTCCTATATTGCATCAGGTTCATTTTGCCTACAATTTCCCTTCCAATTTTTTCACTACAGTTTATCCTGTTAAGAAGTCTCCATCTTCTCTGCAGGTCACTTGTCCTCATTTGGATCTGAAAGAGACCTTTCCTGATCATTAAAAGAAAATCTGCAGGACAAAAGACATGGCCACAGGCATGTGTGCTCACCTGTATGTGTTCACACATATAAATACTTTCTCTTTCATCATTGTGTCATTTACGTCCTAAAATGAATTGGTCACTTTCTAAATGATACTTGATATTGTGTATAGTGGTTTATCATCTGCTACCCTCCACCATAATTCTAGAAGCTCCATGAAAAAAAGAGGCCTTATTTATTTACTTTGTTCTCTGCTAAATCACTAGTTCTCATCACAGTGATGGCAGAAAGATCAATAAGTTTCTGCTAAATGAACCATAAATATACAAATATAGTAGGTCTGATGTTAGCTGACTAGGATGGTAAGAGTATAGAAAAATCGTGGAAGCAGAGGGTTGGGTGATAAATCAGAATACAGGAGTGTATGGCTTGCATGTAGAGGTCCTAGGCTTGGTTCCTGGCGCTTCATTGTCTCCAGAGAATTATTAGGTACTGTACTGGTTGTACCATACCACTGCTGTGGTTACTCTAGAGGCCCCAGCTCCCACAAAGCCCAGAAAACAACACCATATCACAGGGACTGAGTACCAAAGCCACACAGTTGGGCCAATACCCAAATTCTCTCTCTCCTCTTTCTTTCCTATACATACATACATATATGGAAGTATGTGGAATTGTAGGAGATTATGGCTTGGGAAAGAAGATATTTAGAGTAATTATAGTGACTATCATAAACAAGCCTAAGGCACCGTCGAATGGCAGAAGAGTTGTAAATAGAAAAGGTGACACCATCATGAATAAGAGGATATCTAAAGACTACGAGAGTGCTTATTTTAGAAGAAAAAAATATATTCCAATTCTTAATTTTGAATGAGCAATCTAAGGGTAAGCAAAGCACATAGCTTGTTCCAAGGTACGTTGTTGACCAGTCAGATTTCTAATCCTAAACTTGATGTCTCTTACCCATTTCCATTATAAAAACAGAGGATTCTGAATACTGGTTTACCCTGTTTTCTCTGCAACTGGGCAACTAACTGACATAGTGCTAGCCAGTGAATTCAGCCAATAGGTAAGTGAGAGGATAGTAGAGACGTTTTGGGGGTCCACAACCAGTGCTCAGAGAGTATTCCTGGCTCTGTTCTCAGTTTCCCCTGGCAGTAAGTGGAAGGCTATTTGGAATGCAGGTGATTGAACCTGGGTTACCACATGCAGAGCAAAAGCCCTATCCAATTTACTATCTTTCTATCCCCCCAGGATAGTAGGGATTTTAAGAACAGCTTTGTTCTTCTGATAAAAGAGATGAATATTACTGCTATTTCCTTCAACTAAAATTAGATGTGAAGGCTAGAGTTGGAGCAGTTAACCTTTATAGATCTCTTATTTTTTTTAATAAAATCTTTACTTAAGCATCATGATTACAAGCATGATTGTAGTTGGGTTTCAGTCATAAACAGAACACCCCCCTTTTATCAGTGCAACATTCCCACCACCAATGCCTCCCCTTCTTCCCCACCCCTGACTGTATATTTTATACAATTGCTTTGTGAGATGTATGCTTGCATAAGTATAAATTGTGCTTCAAGTTATAGAGCATATGACCTATATATATATCAATGCCTTGATTTGATCCCAGATGATCTCATGTTCATGCTCTATTATTCTCATAACTTGTATGAATTCACGTATATCTGTATGTATAAAAATATGTGATATACTGATGCATGCTCACATCTAATAAAGCAACTACATAAAAATAAAGGCCCCTTATTAGTATAAAAAACTGTTATGAGGGTTTTCTTATTCCCAAAATATTTTAAATGATATGCAGATATTTCAAAAAGTGTCAGTTATAATAAAATTAATTATAATTTTATGCCATATAATTACATAAACATATTTATATAAAATACATTAAATGTATATTATCTAATGCTGAGGTAGGCAACGTTTCCATTATACATAGTACCCAGATATAAATCACCAGACGCTGCCTCTTGTCTTCCAGAATGTAGCTTGGAAATGAAGAACATATTGTGATGGATATCTATAAATAAACCTACTATGCTAGAGAAGAAATACTAATAAATGTATGGAGATGAGTTGATGGGAAATATGATACACAGAACTAAGGAACACAGAGAAACTCATGTTCCAAGAAGCAAAATGAATTAAGAACAAATTCTCCTTTCTTCCACTTCCTTATCCCTCTCCTTCTTCTTCTTCTTCTTCTTCTTCTTCTTCTTCTTCTTCTTCTTCTTCTTCTTCTTCTTCTTCTTCTTCTTCTTCTTCTTCTTCTTCTTCTTCAATTTCTTCTTCTTCTTCTTCAATTTCTTCTTCTTCTTCTTCTTCTTCTTCTTCTTCTTCTTCTTCTTCTTCTTCTTCTTCTTCTTCTTCTTCTTCTTCTTCTTCTTCTTCTTCTTCTTCTTCTTCTTCTTCTTCTTCTTCTTCTTCTTCTTCTTCTTCTTCTTCTTCTTTACACCTCTGTTATACTCTCTCTTTCCATACCCACAAGTACTCAGGGGCTATGCCAGCTTGGTGTTTGGGGACTGTTTCCGGTGGTGTTCAAGGAACCATGTAGTACATGGGCTTCCTACAGGCAAAGCATGTTCTCAGTCTACAGTGATCCCCAAAGAGTGTTTCTGAAGAAGAAAACATTTACTCAAATTGGGACTTCTTAACCAAAGAGTACAAGTTACTCTGGTGGAAAGAAAAAGAATCCCGTAGAGAATATCATTGACCTAAGAACTTTTTTTTTTTCTAATACTTTGTCAAAACTGAACTCAGAATATGCCTGGTTTGAACAGGGTTACTGAGAATTGGGGATATACCAAAGGTGAGTCTGGAGTGTGACAGAGATTCCTATAATAAAACAATGCTTTTACTTATTGTTTTTTGAAATGTGGCACTCAGAAGTGGTACCCAGGGGCCCTGGAGCCACTCTAACTGATACTTGGCTAATGAGGGCAGAGGACCAATTGGTTCAATGCTGAGACTTGAGGATGTGGTACCGTTTAGGCACTGCACTACCAAGCATAATTAGGCTTCATCCACACTGGCCTCCTCTAGGAAATTTCCAAATTTAAAACTTCCAGGTCACATCTGAAAATTTCTGGCGCTAGGTACTGCCAGGGAGTGTGTCTGTGTTAGGGACATGCAAGGCATGTGCCCTCATTTCTATGTTTTATATTCTTAAATATAGCTTAAAAAACTGTTATTCTGGTAATACATCTGAGGAAAGATTGTTGGAAGCTACACAGACTCAAAATAAGAGTGCCCAATATTACATGCATTTAAAAAAAAAAAAACCTTCACCAGTGCAATATTCCCATCACCAATGTCCCAAGTGTTCCTCTCCCACACCCCACAACAGCTTGTAATCTAGACAGGCTTTCTACTTCCCTCATTCAGTCACATTTTGTTATGATGGTTCTCAGTGTAATTATTTCTGTGACTGCACCCATTACTCTCTATAGTGAGCTTCATGTCATGAGCTGGACCTTCTAGTCCTCCTCTATTTTGTCTCTGAAAATCATTACACAAATGTCTTTTATTTTTCTTAAAGCCCTTAGATGAATGAGACCATTCTGTATTTATCTCTCTCCCTCTGACTTATTTCACTCAGCATAATAGATTCCATATATATCCATGTATAGGAAAATTTCATGAATTCATCTCTTCTGACGCTGCATGATGTTCCATTGTATATATGTACCACAGTTTCTTTAGCCATTCATCTATTGAGGGGCATCTAGGCTGTTTCCAGAGTTTGGCTATAGTAAACAGCACTGCAATGAATATAGGTGTGAGGAAGGGATTTTTGTATTGTATTTTTATGTTCCTAGGGTATATTCCTAGGAGTGGTATGGCTGGATCATATGGGAGATCAACTTCCATGCATTTAATTATTACATGAATTTTACTGAGGTCAACCTCTCTGCCTGAAGAGCTTAACTTGGGATGAATGTAGGGGTGGTTTGATGAAGTGAGAAAGGTAACTTAGGAGACAGAGACAGCAGTGTGAAATTTTAAGATACTGTGTACAATAAACAAAAAAGCTGAAGATGTACGCACATAAACCTGTGCATCAATTGTTCTGTGATTTTATTCATAATTGCCAAAACCTGAAAGTAACAAAGATATTCTTTATTTGATGAATAAATTAAAAAACCTGCACTCATATGAATTCTTATCACTATTTAATGTTAAGAAGAAATGACTGCCAAACCATGGAAATGACTTGGAAGAACTGCTTGTTAGATAAATAATAATACACTGAAGAGTTTGAGAATTTGTATTGATAAATGAAAGAAACCTATCTGAAATGTTATATGCTCAATATAACATTATATTTATATTCATGTTATCTATATTATATATTTATGTTTTATGTTGTCATATGACATATTTTCATATTTTAAATGTTTTATTATTTATATGTTATATTGAAACGTTAGGTTTAACTACTATGTAATTCTAACTATATGACATTTTCTGTTTACATTTTACTATTTTCTGTTTACTAAATTTTACTAGATTTGGAGGGCAGAGAGGATTAGTAGATGAGCAAAACAATTTTCATGGTAATAAAAATGCTGTGCATGTTATAATAATTGGTGGGTATATGTTGTTATAGGTTTGCTCAATATCCTCATCAACACAACACTAAGAATCGGCCCCAAGGCCAGTCATGGAGTCTTAATGATAATGCTATGTAGTGTGGGTTCCTTGATCATGATAAACATTCCTCTCTGGGGAGAATGTTGGTAATGAGAGGGAAGCTCCTCTCTTCTGAATGACCAGGAATATATTACTTTCTCTCTCAATTTTTGTTATTAATCTAAAATCGCTTTGAAAAATTGAAGAGAAGGGAAGGAGGATGAGAGGGAAAGGAAAAAGAAGAGGAGGGGAGAGTGTTTGGGCAGAGAAAGGAAGAAAGAAAAGAGAAGAATATGAGATTTAGAAGGTGATAGAAGTGAAAGGCTTGGGAATACTGAGTATAGTGGGTAGTTACAGCTAAGGTTCTGACAATGACTTGAAGGATGAAGGAGGAGAGCGACAGAGGAAGAAAGACAGAGACAGGAAAGAGAAGGAGAGGAGAGAGATAGAGAAAGAGAAAGAGGGAGAAGAAAAATGTCTCCCATAGAGGCAGGTAGGGATGAGAGCACGAGGAAAACTGGGGACATTCATTGTCAGAAATGTGCACTGGTGAAGAGTGTTATACATTGTGTGACTGAAACTCAATCATGAACAACTGTGTAACTGTGAAAAAAAATAAAACCAATTGTACTACAACAAAATTTTAACCATGGTGTTTAAAGTAATTTTTAAAAAAAATCAATAGTCAAGGGCTAGATGATTCAGAGACAGGTCAGTGCTACAGAAAACACTCTACATCCTTAAGATATAAAATATGCACAGGCCTTGTCTTCTAGTCCTTAATTTACAGTCTAGCATAAAGTAAACAAACAAAATCCCAACCAATTTGAATACAAGTGAGAATTTAGAGATTTCTGAATTGGGCCTTGATTTAATAGAATATTCTCTTTTGTTGTTCCCATATCTTAAGTAAAATATACACTTCCTGGAAGTTTTGCAATAAGTATTGTATATGCAAAATGAATTAATTAAAAATACCTGTATTACGAATTTTAAAAATAATATCACTTCAATTTTCACTGACTCCCCAAAGCATTTATTTCCCTTCTTATCAACACATCTTATATACATGAAAGAATGTTACTAAATTAATTTGTCAAGATAATTTTAATGTTTGGGGGCCACAAATGACTGTGTTCAGCGCTTAGTCCTGGCTCTAGACTCATAGATCACTCTTGCAGGGGCTTGGGGAACCAGTTAGGTTGCCAAGGATCCAACAATGCTCAGACATGTACACGGCAAGATACCAGATTAAGTATTTCACTGGCTCTAATGGTAGAAGTATTTTTTTAGTGAATTTGATTAAAAATTATATTACTCCAAATTCATATTTTTGAATATAAGTAATTCTCACTTATTTCTGTTTTATGGCTAAACCTTGTTCAAATTCTGTCATTTTACCTTAATGTAAAACCAGCTCCACCAAGGTTACTTCCAATTTTTCATCCTAAATGCACCTAAGTACAAGATCGGCCAAATATTTAACATAACATTAATTTCTAGAAATGAACATTTTAGAACTGCAGATCTCCAAAAGCAGAATTTTAAATAATTTTATATAATTTTCACATCTCCCTAATTGTATACAAAAAAAAGAAAAAGCTTAATTTTTTTTTTTTTACCTCAGAAAGCATATGGTGAAAATGTTTAAGGAAATGTGAGTCATACCTTTGATGAGACAACTATGGAAAAATAAACCCCCTTCTGCTACAATAAAAAATAGCATGATAAGCCTGATCAAAGGTCAGAACTCCAATTTTAAAATACATATTTAAAGAAATTTAATTTTAGTAATTTTGTAATGTATTAGAAATGTGACTTCTTGGTGAAGAGCTCAGGCATTTCTTTACTACACTTGCTTTTTCATATTTTAAAGCAAGACAAATGAAAATCCTCATTTTGTTATATTTCAATTCAAAGATTGTTGAAATATTGCAGTGTCAAAAGAAACTCCGCAATCTCCTCCCATTCTTTTCCCTCCTCCCCCAAACTCCAGGAAAATCCTTTCACCTCCCAAACAACTTCTAAAAATACAGGTTTTTTTTTTTCTTTCTGTTAACTGCTCTCTTGAAACTTTAAGCTGTGTCTGCAGGATTTGGCTGTCAATGTCACTTATTTCCAAACACTCATTGGCTTTCAAGACTTTCCCCTGGGGTGGGAAGATATTATTCAATAGACTGGAGCACATGTTTTGCATGTAGAAAGTCTGGGTTTGATCTTGGCACCATATAGTTCCACAAACTCTACCAGAAGCAACACCTAGTACTGAATAAGCAGTAACCACTGAGCACTGCCAGACTTGGCCTTTAAGACCAAAACAACAAAAAAGATTCCCCCTATCCCCTTAAATCAGGGGTCTCAAATTCGAGGCCCATGGGCCGTTTGCGGCCCTCCGTACAACATTTTGTGGCCCAGGGCCGGCCTTCAAATATCACAGTATTTGCAATTAATCGCTTACCGAATAATCGCAATAAAAATCGCATTAATAAGAAAAAAATCGCATTATACACAATGGAATATTATGCAGCTGTCAGGAGAGATGAAGTCATGAAATTTTACTATACATGGATGTATACAGAATCTATTATGGTGAGTGAAATAAGTCAGAGAGAGAGAGAAAAACACAGAATGGTCTCACTCATCTATGGGTTTTAAGAAAAATGAAAGACATTCTTGCAATAATAATTTTCAGACACAAAAGAGAAAAGAGCTGGAAGTTCCAGCTCACCTCAGGAAGCTCACCCCAAAGAGTGATGAGTTTAGTTAGAGAAATACTACATTTTGAACTGTCCTAATAATGAGAATGTATGAGGGAAATGGAAAGCCTGTCTAGAGTACAGGCGGGGGTCAGGTGGGGAGGAAGGAGATTTGGGACATTGGTGATGGGAATGTTGCACTGGTGATGGGTGGTGTTCTTTACATGACTGAAACCCAAACACAATCATGTATGTAATTAAGGTGTTTAAATAAAATATAAAAACAAAACATTCGCATACCCCGAGCAGTTCTGTTTGGGGTATGCAAATGTTTAATGCGATTTTTTTTTTACTAATGAGATTATTTTATTGCGAATATTAGGTAAGCTAAATCCCTTATGCGGCCCTGCCTCACCCCTACTTTGCCTCCTGCGGCCCCCAGGTAAATTGAGTTTGAGATCCCTGCACTTAAATAAATACCTCATAAAGTTGTAATGCATTTAACAATGGGGCATAGGTGGTGACAAATTAAACAGCACATGGCACCTGAAACCATCTCTCCCTGAGTTCTATATCTAGTGGGATATTAGTAAACTGAACTGATTAAATATAACTATCCAAAAAAAGTGGGGGATTTATTGACAGGTAAAGTTCAGGTCACTTATGCAATTTAAAGTTTAAGCAACTTGGGGGCTGGAGCGGTGGTGCTAGAGGTAAGGAGGTAAGGCGTCTGTCTGCCTTGCAAGTGCAAGCCTAGGACAGACCGACATTTGATATCCCAGTGACCTATATGCTCCCCTCAAGCCAGGGGCGATTTCTGAGCTCATAGCCAGGAGTAACCCCTGAGCTTCAAAAAGGTGTGGCCCAAAAAAGGCCAAAAAAAAAAAAAAGTTTAAGCAACTTAATAAAATTTCTTATCCCTATATATAAGGAAATTAGGGGAAAATCTATTTACTTTAATATCTCCCAATTTAAACATTGAGACAGCACTGGCCAAGTTTCGAATACAAGTCACCTTCTGCCTACCTGGATTTCATTTTAAAGACTAGTCCCCACCACTGCATAAGTTGTGTGTATCTTAGTTCTTGCCTTACCTTTCCCAACTGTCAAAAACATTATTATTATAAGAAAAACATATTTATTGTGGAAAATGTTGGACTAAGTAAAATAACAAAGGATCTCTCAATTATATCCATCAAGGGAAAAAGATATATGGCTAAATCATAATTTCCCACCCAGAAATATAACTTAAGCTAACAGATGGAACAATTTACTTTGTTTCCTTAAAATATGTATGCATATATATTTTCCAAAGTGATTCTGATACACATGTCTTGAATTTCACATATATTATTACATTCTGCAAGATTCTCTATATTTAAAAAATTCATAGAAAAATTAAGTACCCTACTAGTGGCATAATAAAATATATATATAAATCATTAAGCCAAACAGTGTTTTTCTGTTCTCTGGGGATAAAACTTGCATTTTTTATCTGAATAGTTTAGTCTTGTCATCATTCCAGACTTTTACTTAGATACTAGAAACTACCACACTTTAATGTTGGACCTTCTGAAAGACTCAGATTTTCCGAACTGTAATAATATTTCCTGTGGTAGTTACAATTTTAAGATTATTCCAAGATTCCCAGGTATAGCTCTATATAATTTTAGCTGTGCTATGGACCAGTTACATAATAAATACTAACTCACTCCTGAGGACAGTTTAGGTATATGTTCTGGAGAAGACAAAATGGTACAGAAGACCGGAGCTGGGGAGATACATCAACTTGTGGGAGCTCATGATCAGCATTAAAGAGATCTGGGATTGATCCTTAGCCCAACATGGTTCCCCAAGTACTGCCAGGAACACACTCAAGTACAAAACCGGGAGTAGTTTATGAGGAATTCTAAAGTATATAGCATGTAATTAAAGGTTTCAAACCAGTGATTCTGATTTGAACTACAGAGGAAGTTCTTTAAAAAGGAAATAAACACCAGGTAGAAAACTAGAAAAAAAAAACGGGTGCAGAAATCTTAACTTGAAAATAGTCTATTCACTCATCTATGGGTTTTAAGAAAAATAAAAGACATTTTTACAATAATTTCCAGAGACAAAAGAGAGGAGGGCTGGAAGGCCCAGCTCATGACGCTCACCACAAAGAGTCATGAGTGCAGTTAAAGAAATAACTACATTGAGAACTAGCATAACAATGTGAATGATGAGAAAAGTAGAAAGCCTATTTAGAGTGCAGGTGGGAGTGGGGTGAGGAGGAGGGAGATTTGAAACATTGGTAATGGGAATGTTGCACTGGTGAAGAGGGGTGTTCTTTGCATGACTGAAACCCATGTAAAATCATATTTGTAATCAAGGTGTTTAAATAAATATATTAATTTAAAAAAAGAAAAGAAAGTAGTCTAGAATGTAGTCTGCCAACAATCTGAAGTAACTAAAAAAGAAAATAGAAAACTCTTGAAATATACTGAACCTCACGCTCATTCAATGAGCGATCTAGAGCTGAGGTCTCAGTTCAAATGAACCAGACTCCTGATCCAGGGAAAATGCTAAGTCATAAAATGTTATTTTAAGTCACGAATCTGTGATTATATGGCCATTTACTGAGCAGTAGAGAACCAATATGTTCCCTTTTTCTCTTCCACATACAATTTACATTCATTTTCAGACACAGCTCAGGAGTCCCAGTTCTTTAAATAGTTTTTCTGTTTACTCTTCCATTTGCTTATTTGTGTTGTGGCTACACCCAGTGGTACTCAAGGCTTACCCCTGACTCCTTAGGATTACTTTTTGAGTTTCTAGTGGGACCTTCTGATATGCCAGGGGTCAAACTAGGATCATTCACTTGCAAAGCAAGTGCCATAACATCTGTATTATCTCTCCAGACACACTAACTCTTTTGTAACCACTGTACTAACCACTTTTTCACTCTGCACTACTACCACATCCATCAACAGCCATTACAATGTGACAGCAATTGATTACTTTCTCACCTGCACCTTCCTAACAGATGAGTGAATAGAGAAACTATGTTATATCTACACAATGGAATACTACGCAGCTGTTTGAAAAGTGAAGTCATGAAATTTGCTTATACATGTATACAGAGCATTATGCAGAGCAAAATGAGTCATAGGCAGAGGGTTAGATAAAGAATGAGGACTTGCTTGTGAGATATAAAAAAGATAGTATGGTATTAATATAGAGAGACAATAGATATGTGGGACAAGAGGACCAGTCCATAGGAGGAAGATTGCTACAAATAGCAGGGCAGTGCAATTAGGGCAGAGAAAGGATCACAATGAAAATAATAATAGGAAATGATCACAATAAACAAAAACTGGATGCTTATAGGAAATAAAGTAATATGCATTATACCCCTTTGGTAACACTATTGCAGTTCACAATATCTAAAAAATGAGAAGAATGTGTGTGTATATTTGTGTGTATGTGTGTGTGTGTGTGTGTGTGAGAGAGAGAGAGAGAGTGAGAGAGAGAGAGAGAGAGAGAGAGAGAAGGAGAGAGAACATTGTCTCCACAGAGGCAAGTGGAGGGCAGGGTAGACTGGTAGAGAATTGAGGGATATTGGTGGATGGAAATGGTCATTGGTGAGGAATATTGTACATTTTATGATTGAAAATCAACCATGACCAACTTTTTAACTATGTATCTCATGGTGATTCAATTACAGAATTTATAAAAAAAAAATAAAATAAAACTAGCCACACAGTGAGATGACTCAGAAAAACCCATTGAAATAAAATTTCACTGAATTATTCATGTGTGCATTAGCTGTGTGGATAGAGAATCTAAATCTATATACGATTTATTACAAAGCTTTGTCAGTTTTAATGCAAAAAGTCAGGGTGAATAAACTGAGTTTATGGTAATGTCTCATTTATTGATTATCTTTGAAGAAAACACCATTAGTTCAACTGCTTTTCAAAACTGTGTTCATCAATAGGATCCTGAAATCAGTTCAGTGCAGGGCTTATAGAATGACTCACCTGTAAGATACAGGAGGTGAACATGCTCTGCATGCTAGTTGCCTCAAGCAGAAAACCTTCTAAATATAAAAAATGAAAGGAAACGAATGCTTAGTGTTTTGATTTCACATTAGGGATGCAGCACATAATAACACAGCTAAAATGGAGTGAAAGATCTTGTGATTCCCTGCTTTTATATTAGCCCTCTTTCCGTACTATACAAAGCTGAATTTTATCTTCTCTATCCATCATTATTTCCTGATCTAATACTGGACACTCACTAAAGGTCAGGATTCATTGATTTTTGATAATACAGAATTCTGCATTTTTAGCAGGACAGACTTAAAGGGTTGTTTTATATGACCTACCCATCAATTTCCTCCTATCGCTCTGTCAAGAAAAGCTGTCAGATTCAAGGGGCTCAGAAATTCCCAAACCTGTATTCTTTTTATGTTTCTTAGTTTTTATTCTTTTTGGTTTTTGGGCCACATTTGGTAACCCTCAGGATTTACTCCTGTCTATGAGCTCAAAATCGCTCCTGGCTCAATGAACCATATGTGACCACATGCCAAGGATCAAACCCAGGTTTGTCCTGTGTCAGCCATATTCCAGGCCAATGTCCTACTGCTGTGCTATTGGTCCATCCCCTCAAACCTGTATTCTTAATGAAACATCTGAGATAATTTAATTTCAATTGTTATGCCCTTCTTCCGGAAATTATGAATCCCTTAATTATGAGATAGTAGACTGATGTGAGCATTTTAAGTGGACCCAACAATGTCTTTTGGGGGTGGTATACTTCCCATGTGGGAATCGGAAGGTTTCTCCCCAATTATTCCATGTCTATAGGGCCAACGATGCATTGCTGCTTGGGGACAGAGGCCTTGACAGATGTTCACACCTAGAGGTGTTTAGATCTGTGTTTCTTAATCAGGAACCATAGATCATTTAAGTCTCACCTCCAATTTTTGAAGTGACGTAAGCATAAAATAAAAAGGGGACATTAGCATGTGACTGGGGGACCAATCAGTAGGACTGGGAGTACAACAAGAAAAAAAGATCCTAACGGGGACACAATTGGGAAAATTCTGTGAAAAACTAATTTAGAGGACCATGAGGTGGTATGGATCCAGTTGAGTTGGCCACAGTCAGTACATGAGCCATTCCACATATCATTGCTGGTCTTCTCTCAAGCTGTTCCAGTTGGTTTAGCTTTCAGAATTATTTAATAGATACCTAAAAGATGTGCCATTGTTGGCTTTCAAAGGACTTGCACCTAAAATCAAAAGCCACTTTCTTGGTGTTTTTGCCCTCTAAGAGTCATACCTTCAAAGTCTGCAATGGTTCCCTTTCTATCATCTGGTATATCTCCAATCCTAGTGAAGGGTAGAGGAATCTGAAGCTTGCAGGGTTCAAACAAAAATGAAAAGGCATAATATGGTGGATTGCCACTGAACTTCACATGAATCCCACAATGAATAACACTGCTCAAATGCAGAACTTAGGGCCAAATGTGGCCAGATTGACTGTTTATAAGAGAAATGAAAAAATCAGATTTTTATATGGTTCTCTGACATTTTTTAAAGGAATAAAAAAATCCCCTATAATCAGACTAAAATTGTCAGTTCTCATTCTCTATCTTAATCTAACAGGACAAGTCTCATATGTACCTATATGTGTGTATATATAAAAATCATTTCTAGTAATGGTGATGTGAGAATGTGACCATGTACATCATAGGTGACAGACAGGAAAGAATACCTATCTGCATGATGT
The DNA here is from genome assembly GCF_024139225.1 of Suncus etruscus. Taxonomy (NCBI): domain Eukaryota; kingdom Metazoa; phylum Chordata; class Mammalia; order Eulipotyphla; family Soricidae; genus Suncus; species Suncus etruscus. The sequence continues at coordinate 118,215,205 of NC_064849.1, forward strand.
GCTCAATAAAAGACAATTGAGAAAGAGGCTGCCTTTTCGCACAGAATTTAGCGCTATGAGGAGGAGGTGTTTACTAGTGTCAGAACATAAAAACTCTTAGAACTGGATTTCTCCCCCACGATCCTTCTCCTCCTCCTTGCTTTGTCTTCTAGTGTAAAAGATTTTCAGATATTCATTCCCACAGTATCCCACCCCTTATCACACACAATTCTTTGGCATAGGAAAACTCAAGGTTTAATTTATTAGATGCTATAGAGCCAAATTTCTGTGCTTTTCCCAAATTCATCCTCATTTATCAATGTGTCCTGTATCTTGTGTAATCTTTTGTATTGGGGACTAAGTGCTCAAAGGGCAGTGCATAAGAAGGTGGGTATTTTTCAAGTTACTTGAAGTGTTAAGCAGCTTTGCATGTGCTTAAGGGTTCTAAGGATAGTTAATGGTCAGTAAGTAAATCCAATGTTTTTTCTTTTTCATATAATTTTTAGGTTCTGAGGCAAGACACTGATAAAAAAAAAAAACAACTTTAAAATTTAAGAGGCCTGAGCGATAGTAAGATGGGGAGGGTGTTTGCCTTGTCTGCAGCCAACCCGAGTTCAAACTCCAGCATTTCATGTGGTTTCCTGAGCCTGCCAGGAAATATCCCTGAGTGCAAAGGCAGGAGTAACCCCTGAACACTACTGTGTGTGGCCCAAAACCAAAAAAAAAAAAAAAAAAATTTAAATATAAGGAAACATTTGGGCATGCTCTCTCTCCTCTCTCTCTCCTTTCTCTCTTTCTCCTCTCTCTCTCCTCTCTCTCTCTCTTCTCTCTCTCTCCTCTCTCTCTTCTCTCTCTCTCTCCCTCTCTCTCCCTCTCAGGCTGGAGAGACAGTGCAACCAGTAAGGAACTTGACCTGCATTTGGTAATCTAGCTTTGATCCACATATAGTCCATATATAGACCCTGAGTCATCAGAAGTGATCCTTGAATTCAGGCAGGTGTGGTTCTAAAACCATCAGCAACCAAAGCAAAAACAAGAAACAAATAAAAATGGCATCTATCAGAAATGCTGTGAACCAGATCCATCTCCCAAATATCAAACCTTATCTTTTTTGAGGTGCCAGTATTTTCCAAATGTATTTTCTATTTGAAGAAAATCCTGGAGAGCACTGAAAATTCCTAAATTTGTCAGACAGGAAACCTGTAGAATCTGAGCCCAATATCTCCATATGGCAAATCTGACAGAAGTCTGCTCTGAAAAATCCCTCCTAAAAGTACTAACTTGAGCCAAGTGATACAAAAATCAAGTCAGTGCCAATTCCTCTGCCTCCAAATCAGGAGCATCAAATAATATTTGTACTTTCCACATTCCTTTTTTACTGTACATAACAGAGGTTCAAAATATATGTCCTGCTGGAGCAGAAAGTTCCAAGAATTCTTTTAAATGCTTTTTATTTTACATTATATAATGTGGATTTTGTTATAATTATCTCAACAGAATGTTTTCAAATACATTTGTGAAGGTTATAAAGTGATTCTTCAGAGGAAGCTAAAATGTGAATATACTCACAATGATATAATCTGGAAATGTCCCTAAAGATAGTTCCAACTTTTATGTTGTCCTTATTATTGGGAATGGGGTGTAGCTGCAACACATCCAGCAGTGTTCAGAGAATTTCTGAGCAGGGTTCAGGGAACTTATTTGGTGCTTGGCATTGAGCTGGGGTCAGAATTGTGCAAGGTAAGTATCTTACCTCCTTTACTATCTCTCAGGTCCCAAAAGATATTTTTTATTTCTGAAACTAAATGATGAAATATCCTAATTAATTCATCACACATAGAAAAAGTGTAGTAATAAATTATTGCTCTGAGGAGATCTGATAGGTCAATTTACTACATGCTTATTTATTCTTTACATTTTTTATTCCAAGTGAAGTTAGTATTTAAAGGAATAAATATAATAATGGGGGTATGATGAAAATTTAATTATTTCATTGTTTCCATAAAACTCTTGTTTAAGCATAATCTGATTTGTACTAATATTTTGAATTCTTCTAAAATCTATTATTTAGGGGTTTAAGCTATAGTATAGCAGGTAAGGCACTTGCCCCTACTGTGGTATCTATGGATTGATTTTTGTCAACCCAAAAGTTCCCCTGAAATCTCTAGGCATGACCTTGAACACAGAACCAAGAATAAGTCCCGAGAATTTCAGGGTGTGTCCAGAAAACTAAAATAATAATAATAATAATAAATAAATAAATAAATAAATAAATAAATAAATAAAATCCATTATTTATATTAGCTTATGTGCAATTAAAATAAATAATATATAAATTTAAAAATAACATGTAGGTTTCATAACAATTAAAAAGAATATTCACAAATAATTTTAAGGCATAGAATATTAATTTTCTAATGAGATAAAATATAATTTGCCTAAGTGCATATACTCTATGATCCCACTTGTTTTAAAAGTATGCATTAAAAATCAGAAAATATACCCCAATGAATAACTTTTATGGATAGAATTAAGAATAAATAATGCAAAGTAAAACCACAGTGAAACATCACTTCACTTCCATTAGGAAGGCTATTAAAATATTTTAAATAAGACAATATATAAATAGACGTATTTCTAAAACAAAAATACACAACTCCTTATACAAATCTGAAATAATATGGATTGTCCTGTTGAATAAAAGTAGAGTAGATGAGAAATAAAAGATTCATTAATGTAAGCCCCTTTTAGTAAATGGTCACTAGGATACACACACACAAATGTATGTATATTAGTATGTGTATGGAGAGAGAGGGAGAATAAGACTCATACAAGAAGAGATCATTTTTAACAGAGATTATAACTGAAGTGTTGAATGATGAGACAGACTAGATGGGATGCTAGGAATAGAATCTCTGTTGGCTCTATGAAGGCAAATGCTCTACCGACTAAAATATTGCTCTGCCCCAACTAGACTATTTTTGAAGTATTTAAAAAGAACCACATTAGCAAAAAGAACAGTAATCGTAGGACTGCTTCAGAGGTCTGATACAGAGACAAACATGGAACATTCTGATGGTGAACACAGCAATATGGTATAGATCCAGATTTACTAATACTATTTTTACTATTACTATTGCCCTAGCTGTGCTCAGGGCTTACTCCTAGTTCTTACTCCTGCATCTTCACTCCCATCATTCCTTGAGAGCTCTGAGGACCAAATGGGATGCCAGGAATCAAACCTGACCATCTGCATTGAAGACCAAAGCTTTACTCCAGCCTATTTCTTTAAAGAAAAGTTATTTTGTTCTTATTGTTCTTTACTAAGATTATACCAACTATAACCCTGATGGTTCTTACCTCCTGATATTTATGGACACTTCTATGCTAGTTTGTGGCCAATAAAATGTGGTAAAATATGGTATAAAATTCTTGAAGCCTTGTCATAAAAGACATTACTGCTTTGATTTCCTAGTTTTGTATTACTCATCAGCTATTATGTCATAAAGATACCCATGTAGCCTGTGGAGAAGATGATATGCAAAAGTAACTCTCAATAATCCTCTCTCCTGGGTTTATTCCTTTGTGTAATCTCCCTGACTGGATAGTACTGATAAGTGTGAACAAAATGTAATTGTTGAGAAGTTAAAAGCATATCACTTAAGAAACTCTATCATTGAAGATAATTCAGCTTTTGTATTAATTTTTTGTGGATTAATTTTTGTAAAATAATCCTTAAACCATGTGAATACTATAGTAGCCCTTTAGATCACCTAAAAAGGAATTGAATCCTATTGCTAGACAACAGTACCAATGCTAGCCAACTGGATGAACCACTAGTCACAGTTTACAGTAAAGTTTACAGTCTAGTTCATGTTAAGGATATTGATAATGCAGTCTAATCATGTCTGCAATACCAAGAAAAGAAATCTAAATTAGAATCACCCAGTTAAGCCTCTCTTATTTGACTGACTCACAGAAACTGTAAGAATAAAAGATTTTTTACACTACTGAGCTTGAGGGCCATACACAGCAATAGATAATTAAGAGGGTTTGGGGATGGTTTTCAAAGATTGAATCTCTCTAGATTAAAGTGGGCAGCAGAAGTAAAAGAAAGAGAAAGATCAAAAGAGTCAATCAATTGTAGTTATGGGCAAGTATCCAGACAAGTAGAGGCTAAGCCTGTGGTCCTTGTTCCCATGGTTAAAGGATTATATGTCAGTGATAAAGAAATAAAAATGAAAGACAAAAGATTTTGACAACTGGACCAAATGAAAAGATTAAGAGTTTTTCTCTCTCCTGCTCTTCTCCTTAACACCTTGCATTATCCTTAACACACCCTTAACAACTTTCCTATTATCTGATACAAAAAGAGCAGAAAAATAGAAAAATACATTGGGCGGGGGGAACAAATGATGGCAAAAAGAAAATGTGCCTCTTTAGCAGGGAAATAATAAAATAAAATGTCCCCTTGTCCTAGGAAAAAGTAACTACTGCTTTAATATTGGAAAATTAAATGTCACAGAGGAATGTAAATGTAACTCATTGCCAATTTTTACTGAGTTTTAAAAAAAAATGCAGTGTTGAGAAAGGCTTTGAATTTAAGACTGAACCTCTGTCTGGACTGAAGTGGAAAACAGTTTGAAAAGGAAAAAGAAACCAAAAGAGTTGTTTAATATTATTTAGAAAGAGGTTTAAGTAATATTTAAATTGAAAATGCTGAGTGTATCAAATACACAGTTTGAGAATGAATATTAAGTAACTAGATAGGGGGAAGAGGAATCCCTTTGGCAAGTAGTTTTCTCAATAAAACAAGATATAATTTGAAAAGGCTACTGAAAAGGCCTGAATGTGGAAACTCCATTGGAGATGATTTTGTAGAAGCTTAATTAGATTGAATGACACCAGCCCAAAGGGAGATGGTTAAACTCCCTTAAAAGAAAAGAGGCAAGAGAAAAAGACCCTGATAAGAATATAAAAAAAAAAGTTCACCAAAGACCCTTTCTGTTGGCAGTGTCTTACTGAGGGAGAAACTGTTACCAGCACTCAAAGCCTTCTAGGTCAGCTTGGAAAAGACCCAGAAAACCAGCATTGCAGTAGCAAACGATCACACTTTCTGGAGTTGCCACACCCCTATATTTTGGACATGAAACACATGCCATTTTGGGGAGTTGTCTGTATCCTAACTGGGGCTGTGTGATCTTTTCATGACAGGATTCTCATTCTCTTTCACCTCCCAAATTTCCTAAGTAAAACTGTTACGTTTCACTTTCGTTTCTCCATTTTATTCCTTTGAGAAGTCATGAAGAACCTGGGAATCCCTATGTAGTAGTTCAAGAATTAGAGTAGATTTCATCAGTCCTGATCTCTGTGGATATAGAACCTGCAGATTTTCAGCAAGGTAAGCAGGTTAGGTTGGGTCAAGCAGGAAGATAATTTACTTTCTACTGTGCTACTACTTCCCTGCTCTTTGATGTTCCATGTTTACCACCCATAACAAAAAATTGCAAATATGCTTAGCAGGGAGTCTTTACAATTAAATTTGTTTTTAATTATAAATGCCATAAATGCTTACTAGAAGCAGTTTGAAATATAAAGTGAAAAATATAAAATTGAGCCATAACCCTCATTTTTAGAGCTAGGATTTTTGAAAGCTTTCAAAATATAAAATTGAACTATATCCCTCATTTTTAGTTAAACATTCTTAACAGCTTTTACTGCATGTTATAAATTTGAAATATTTCTGCCATTAAAACATTGTGCTATCACCTACACTTAACTATCAATAATATTTCCTCTGTGCTATTGAAATTATTTTAAAATGAATTTTAACTGCCTTTGTTAATAGTTTGTAATCTATAAGATTATACTCAATGCTAAAATCTAGAAGAGGAGCAGAAATGGGTAAAAAACTTTACTGTGTTGTCTTTCAATTTTTATAAAATACATAATATATGCATGCCATTGTATTTGCAAGAATAGGTTATATAGTCTTCTCCTTTAATGGACAAAACAAGAATATGTTAATAAAATAATGTATAATTTTGTGGGTAAATAGTATCTTAGCATATGAACAGAATAGTTACATACTTCTTACATACTATTTTTTCAAGTACTTCCCCTTTGTTATTATTTATTGGGGAGGGACCACACCAACTGAGCTAAAGTTTACTCTTGGCTCTGTGCTTAGCAATCACACATATTAGGTCTCCAGGACCATATACGATGTCAGGGATTAAATTTGGGCCAATCACATGCAAGGCTAGAGCCCTACCTGTCATATTTCCAGCCCCTATTATCTTTCTATATTTATTGCTTTTCATGAAAAAAAGAATTGAAGAGCTGAAAATATAGTACAGTGGGTAGGGCATTTGTTTGTGTTTCAATCCTCATTACCATTTAAGGTTTCCCTGAGCCAGCCAGGAGTAACTATTCTTTTCAGAGCCAGGAACAACCACTGAGCGCCACTAGATGTGCCTAAAACATTAAATATAAAACAAGTTCTAAATTTGTATCAGATTACATTAAGATTTTTCCTTTTAAATTTTTCTTTATGATCTCTATCTTTAAAATAGTACTTTAAAAGGGTTATCCTGACAGCCAAGATTTTATAATAATTCAGAATATTTTCTTTGGGAATTCTGTAGATTCTAGTCTATTTTCTTTCTAGTAGAACCAACTTTTAAGCAGAGTGCCCTTCGGGGCCTCTGGAGTTATTTTGAGAGACTCTGGTACTTGGCCATATGGGCTGGACACTGTTCATTACTGGGGCCCAGTTGTGCAATGCTAGGGCATGGTTATCTGATTCTGCTCAGATCTAGAGATTTTAAGGGTCAGCCATAGTCCTGGGAACTAAATACAATAGTGGTCTTGTGCATGCAAGGTCTTATACCTGAGCTATATCCCTTGTTTTGGACCCTAGGTTGATTATTAGAAAATAATTAATTTTCTAAAATTCTGTATCTTCTTTTGAATATGTGATTTAGAATCTAACTTTGGTCTCAAGTTTTATTTAGAAAATAAATGTTCTACACATCAATGCAGAGTCAAGCAATGTCAAGTATTTTATAAAGCATAATATTTGTTTATTTAAACAAATAAAATATGTGAACTATTGTTATCAACAATGTATTCACTCTCTCTATTTACTCATCTTCATTTTGCTGTCTCATGTATCTCCCTGAGTTTGTGTTTGTATTATATTTGTTGTGTGTGGGGACATCCAACATATTACTTTTACCAGTTAATGCATTTACTTCAAAATGTATTTTTCTTTTTTTGTTTTTTTTCTGTGTGTGTGTGTGTGTGTTTTGCGTCATACATGGCAGTGTTCAGGAGTTACTCCTGGCTCTACACTCAGAAATTGCTCCTGGCAGGCTCAAGGAACCATATGGGATGCCAGAATTTGAACCACCGTCCTTCTGCATGCTAGGCAAATGCCTTACCTCCATGCTATCTCTCCGACCCCTTCAAAATGTATTTTTGAAATAAAAATTATTCTCACTTTTTTAAAGATAAGGAAAGAGGAACCTGGATAGATAAGATTCTGGGGATCACAAAAATAGTGACTGGCCATTTAAATGTATATGTTTATGTGTATAAATGTTGATTTATACCTGATATACATTTAGAATGGGTCTGACATTCTCTTTCCTAACCAGCTCCCACGTGATACAATGCTGACAGCCAATGAATCATACTTTGAGAAGCAAGAGTAAGAATGACAAATGGAACTTGATAGAGATTTACAACGGTAAATATATTTTGACATTGGTTTCTTTCCATTCTACCATGCCTCCTCTAGTGATTTCACACAAATGTGTGTATGCCCATCTAATAAGTTTCCAACTTGAATCACAGCACATTTCTCAAGCCTGCCTTCGTTTACAAGATATAAATAAAGAATAGCAAAGTCAAAATGAATACTGAAAAAGAATTAGGTCAAGCAAGAACAACAACAAAAAAAAAAACCACCCATGTATGTATACTACAGAATAGAAACCTAGAATATATTCCAAATGAATCTGTGATACTCCTATCACAAAAATTCATTTTTAAAGATGAGGTAATTATATTTAAAGACAGGCCAGAAAGGATAAAACATTCTATATATACTTCTTGATCTATCCATTCTTTAAATGTGAAACAGTCATGATTATTGAAAACATTAATAATGCTTATTGTCGATGTCTTCAAAATGAGAACATTCTATTCTTGTAATCTTACAGCTTCAATGTATGTAGGAGAAAAGAAAAAGAAATCATCTTCATTCAGTAGGAGGATAACATTTTTTCAGTAACAAATAGGGAAAGGAAGGGCATTTTGTTTCACACAAATAGTTCTTTTTGAGTCACCATAATTTTGATAATTATAGTATTTACCAAAAAAACTTAATTTGAACTTGGCATAAATAATTATTTTAAGCTACAAACCAAATATTTTAGGCTATTGCTTTTGGACTGAGCAAGAGTTACATATGATTAAAGAAATTTTTTCATGTTTTGTTCACTAACATAATGCAGCCATAGGACATATTTTTTCTTAAGACTAAAGGATCAAATGGGAATTATCTCTTCAAAATGAGTTTGCAGGCTTGTAAGGAAACTTTATTGAACATAGATCTCATAATTCCAGTTCAATATCTGTACTTCTTAGTAATAAGTGAGATTCATAGCATTTTCAGCTGAAAGGAACCTTTGAGATCATTTAATTTACCCCCTGCTCTGCTCTTGACAGTGACTTTGCTATTGCTTTAATTTATCAAAAGTTGAAAATAATAAATGTTATTTTTCTTTGGGCACTGAAATTCTACACACAGATATGTTTTTGCTCTTCTAGCCTTCTAAACTATTCTGATGTTAATATCATGAAATAAATGACGAGAAGACTGTTTCCAGGAGATTATTCTAGTGATAAAAAATAAAGTCAGTATTAAATGTCACATTAATGTGAAAAAAATGAATTTCTGTAGGTGTGTATTTCTCCCATCAATGAGTGGGACAGTTAAATGCACAAACTTCCCACGCATTATTGGATGAATAAATCTTATAGTGATGAGTGCATGAAAGATTTGTCTATGAATTCTGAAGACATAGTCATAGTATATGCAAATAATTTTGTAATTACCTTACTGTATTACTGATGTGGTACCTACTCAATACTAAGAACCTTCCTCTAATCATTGAATTTTGCATTTAATTTACATAATGTACCTCAAAAGAAAAATAATAGATCTGGCTAAAATTTTAACTATCGAAAATTATGTAGAAAAATTCAAGTGTGGGACTTTTCTTAATAATACCACAATACAGGTTAAGTCAACCTAAAGTCTCAAATTGTCCATTTCTAATTTAGTTATATTATTTCCTCCATAAGACACCATGAATGCTCAGTCCTTCTTTACAGAATTCAAAAAATAGATTTAAAAAAATTTCTCTTACTAATATTTTCTATAATACATCCACATGGTAAAGATAAGAGTATTTCATTTTACAAAATAGGTTTTTAGCAACACAGATTCAGATATATAAGTAATGGGATCAAACACTCACTCAGTTCAACCTTGTCCTGTCAAGCACAAAAACCCTGGTTGCCCAGACTATTTCCTTGTCATCTGTCAGTTTCTGAATCTTCCAGAATTAAGAACTTTCAGACTTAAGAACTAAGAAATGCACAGCAAGGATAGAATATCAGCACTCAACTGACAATCACTAGAAATTGGACTGCCGTTGGAAGGACTGCTGAGTATACAAAGCCACATCTGCCCTTATGCCCTTGATAAATTTGGATTTATATATCTATTTACCTAAAGCAGGGCACACTTTAATTCTGCCTAGCATCAAGAATAATTAATTATTGCTCTTGCTGTCAAGAAAAATCATTCTGTACTGTGCTTAGGAAAATGTTACTTCCCAAAATATATCAAAGGTTGCACTATTTCAAAATATATGAAAAAGAATACTTGATATCTTTTCTTTAATTCAAACTTTAGCTCAAAATATAGCATGAGAAAAATTATAAATAAAAGATGACTAAGAGCTACCTGGGTTTATTTCCCTGATGAGCAAGTCCATTTCTGAATCAATATTTACTTTTCAACTATTGACTACCAACTTTAGAACTAGTAATATTTCAAAAAATGGAATTCTTGAATCCATTTCTCAACAGGGTTGATGTACCAATATTCTATTAGTGAAACTTTTTAAAACTTATGCTAAAGATAATGTTTGGAGAAGACTTATAAGCATCAAAAGAGACCCCAATCACTAGGTCCTCTAAATAATAGAAATAAAATTAAGGTTGGAAGGAAGCTGTTTTTTATTTAGGATTCTTTCTACACAAAGAAAAATTATAGTTCCAATGTACTTTGGCCCATGATACAAAATAGCCAGATGTGATTTTATGTGGTCACTATTCCTGATGTCCTAGTGAAGCTGCAGAGACTGATCCTAACATTTCTTCTGGAATTTCTTCATGATGTCTTTCTTGTAGTTGAACTCTTTACTAGAATGTAACTTTGAACAAAGGGACAAGAAATTCTAGAATCTCCTTCTTTTCCATCTCTCCATGATAGGCTGTGTCCATTGGTCCCCAATCCCCTGTTATTTTTTTAATAATTTTTATTTTGACCAAAGTCGATTACAAATCTTTCACAGTAATATGTTAGGTACATAGTGACATTGAATCAGGAGCATTCCCACCACCAATGTTATCCTCCCTTCACCCCTGTTCCCAGTATGCATCCCATATCCCCCATCCTTTTCCCCTCAGGCTGCTAGTCTAAGTGGTCCCCTCTATGTCTAGCTTTTTGTAGATTGGGTATGGATTCTGTCGTCGTTGTCTTTGGATTTGGTGTTTAAGTCTGATCATTTTCTGATTATTTCTACTCAATGTTCATACAACTGTTTGGTCTTGGTACCCTCCATTATATCCCCCTCAATTTGTGAGGCAGAACAAGATGGTTTTGTTTGAAGAAAAGAAAAAGGGGGGGCAAAAATCAAAAAAGCAAAACACGGGAGGAGTCCTTCTAGAGGCTATAAATTTCAATTTAAAAGAAGAAGCAATTCCCTGTTATTTTTATCTACAACTTTTGCCACAAACTTTTGCTGAGACAACATGACAAAGCAAAGAAAACCTACCCCAGAATTAAATTCTGCCTGAGAAAGATATTAACAAACTTATGAAAGGAGATTGGTGAAGTGCTTGTGGGTCAGAATTGTTTCCTTCTATCCTTGCCAAATTTCTGATGAAAAAAAAAATACTTGCAAGTCACTGTTCCCAGCAGAAGGATGAGAGATAAACCAGTGGAGTACAACCAGTTCTAGCCTGCATTGATGTCGAGTGTAGCAGATACACACAATAACTCAAAGTCAATGTGGATCATCACAACAACAGTTGATCCTTTCAACTGGCTAAGGCGCAATATTTTTAATATCCTGGAAAGGAGAACATATAACAAATGGAAGGTGGAAGGTTATTACAAAATTGGTCAATGTCTTTATGGTTCCCTGTTGGGACCGTCTCATGCTTGGTCATATATTCATAAAACACTTAAAGGGTGAATTTTGCTTTTTCTGTTTTTTTAACAAAGATAACACTGAGAGATTATTACCCACTTGTCAACACTGAAGAAATGCTATAGAACAGAAATTATACAGTAGTAAGAAATACTGGCATTTTACGTTGATGTTAAGTAATGTTACAAATTTATGCTTTGATGGTAAGTATAAATGTTACAAAATCATTAGCATTGTTACCTGTGACATGTGACATCAAATAAAAGCTCTGTTACTTGAAATTAATAGTTATTATCATCTTTAATAAGTGTTTACCTTCTCTAAACAGATAAAAAAAAGTGAATATATTTCACATCCTGAGGAGAATCAATTTAAGCAGAACTTCAAGTAAAACATAACAAGGAAGGACCTATTTGCCTGTAATTGCCAAAAAAAAGGGCATTTTTATAAAGACAAGATAGGTGTTACACATTTTCTCATCTTTAACTTTCTGCTTTCTAAAGGATAGTTTCAGGTTTGATATCAAAATAGGCAGCATGAAAAAAAAAAGAAGTAATCTCCAATAACTGCACTTATCCATTCATTGGATGTAGTAGTGAAAATGATGTAGCAAAAAATCTGCCATTTTCACCTCTTCAGTCTGACAAAACTATAGACAGATCTCAAAAGCAGTTCTGAGCAGCTCAAATGATAGTATATGCCCTTGCTTTTAAAATTTAAAAATTATATCTGGAATAGATCATCTGCTTTTTAAAGGCAAGTTTTAAATGTTTTAAAATTGTATTTATTAAATTTAAAAATTTGAGTCACACCCTTTGATACTAGGGCTTCTAGCTCTGCTCAGGAATCTTGATTGGATATCATATTTGGTACAAGATTTTAAACCTGGGATTGAATCTGCATTAGCTGAGTGCAAGGCAGTCTTTTACCTTCTCTATTATCTCTCTGGCCCTATTTTCTATTGGTGACATACCTTTATTTTAAAATATTGTAAAACATTGTAAAATATTGTAAAATAAAAAATCATGAACAAATATTTTTGGAAATATTTTTAAAATTAATGAAAACACTTTAAAATAAAAATGGGATGCTACATAGCTTAACTTTAAGTAAACTTCCTAAAAATGGACTACTGTGAACTAATCTTATATGTATGAAAATATATGAAGGGCTGGGAAGACAGTTCAAGTATCAGGGATCATAATTAGCATGTAAAATGCCCTGAGTTCGATCCCTAGCACAATGTAACCCTTTTTCTCTCAAGCACAGGCTTGGGTGCTCTGGAGGTGCCACAAGCACCACTGAGATGACTAAAGTGAAATACATCCCTTTTAAAAAATAACCAAAAATAAAAAATATGATTTTCAATTTTAGAAAATAAAGTGGCATAATTGTAATACTGTATAATGCTTAAACTCCATACAACTGAGGCACTAATATACTTGACATCCACAGTTATCAATATGAATACACTCCCAAATTTTATTGAAGGGCCTAGTTGGCCTTTTAATTAATTAATTTTAATTAATTTTCAAGAAATGTAAAGGTTTTGAAGGTTAATTTTCAAGGAATTCTTCAACATGTACTAAGTTTCAGCCTTAAGCAAATGTACAAACTGATTTCTCAGAATCACATTTTTAAAAACACTTTCTAACTTTGGCCATTTCTTACTAATTTCTCTGATTTCTTCACCCTCACTGTCCTCTGTGGTCTAGTTTCATATCTTGGCTTCTCATGTGTATAATCCTAGAGCTCACAGAGGGCCAAATAGCCTCTTTTTGTTTTGTTTTGTTTTGATTTTAGGTCACACCCGGCAGTGCTCAGGGGTTACTCCTGGCTCTACACTCAGAAATCACTCCTGGCAGGCTCGAAGACCATATGGGAATTCGGGATTCAAACCACCGTCCTTCTGATGCGAGGCAAAAGCCCTACCACCATGCTATCTCTCAGGCCAAATAGACTCTTGATGAAAAACAATGCTTTGTAAAGAAGTATTGAAAGATGAGCAAGCATACTTACAGTTGGTAGGGGCATTGAAATCTTTTGGAAAAAGAGAGAATGTTTGATAGATATAAGTAGAGCTCATTGAGTTATAGGATAGTTTAACATCACAGGCATAATGTGAGGACAATTAAAGATGAAAATAAAGAGATACTGCATGTAGTTAGAGAAACCTGTAGGTTAAAAGGAATACATGGTATTTCCAATCATTTGTAGTCTGTGTACCACATTAAAAAATAGACTGCTATATTTTTACAGGGAGAATACCCTGTACAATGCAAGATTAACTACAAGGTTAAGACACTACATTGAATATGGCAGATCTTGATTCCATCTTAGTACCATATATAATCCCATAAGGCCCATCAGAAGTCAGAATTGACCCCAAAGTGCAGAGTAAGCCCTGACCAAAGCCTGATGGCTCCAAAACCAAGGCCATTGTGTTGCTGTTAGATGCTTATGCTTGTTTATTTAATGAGCTAATATAGTTGTTGCTGAGTTTTGTTCATGCAAGTAGTAAGATTAATTAGTAGCATTTCTTTCTTCACTTAATTCTAGTTTAAGTGATAAAGTAGGCAGTGTTCTTGATCTATATACACAAAACCTGCTGAGCATTATTCTTGCTTAATACATGATAAAATAAGGGATAATTATGTTAGATACTGAAGTTAGAAAGCTATTGTTAATTTAGTGGCAATATTTGAACTTAATGTTTAACTAAGCATTAAAATAAGCATGCAAATCACCTCATATTTTTGCCTAGTAATTAGCTTTAAACTCTAAAAGACCCCATTTAAAATTTTAATACTTTTTTAACTACCTTTGAGTGGCAAAGTAACTACAAACAAGGTTAAGAAAGAAACTGCATATTTCAAATAATACAAACCACAAAATTTTTTTTAACTCTAAATATTTTCCTGTTTAATATCTACCAACTATCATTAGTCTAAGGTGACCATGTTACTGAGAATTGTGGATATAAATAAAGGGGTAGAGAAGCTGTTTGTAATTATAGCCATATTTGGGATATTTTTTTCAGTGAAAACTTAGACATTAATAAATGCTCAGATTATAGCCTATATTTGGGATTATTTTAGTGAAAAATTAGACATTAATAAATTTTGTTTATTTTTTAATTTACTGAATTGAGTACTTACTCTTGAATAAAACCTAAAGCTGAGTTCCTCAGCCTTTTCCCAAACATTGCCCCTTTCTAAATTATTTCCTTCCTGTAACATCCCTCTACCACAACACCAACTACAGTGGCGAGCTATGGTTTTCCCATTTACACAATTTTCACCAATAGCCTCATTCTAGTATCCTTAGATGTCACTTCTGAGAAATATATTTGCCTAAACAACCCTTAATTGGAAGAATTTACAATTTATTAGCAAACTAATAGATAAAAATGCTAAAATGGTAGCGACAGATCACATACTTGCATGCACACCACTCTCCCTCACCACATATGGTTCCTGAGCACAGCCAGTAATCACTTTGGAGCACCTAACCTAGAGTAGTCCCAGAACACAAGGTATAGTCCAAAATCCATGCCCCTCCCTTCTCTTGCAACAGAATGCTGATATATAGTGGTCAAGTAAGTAGAGACTTATTCACCAGTAAGTTTACTGACTCTCCCTCATTTCCTAAGCTACATTTAATGAACTAAATTAAATCATACAGCCATTCAAACAAGTGCAAAAACAATTGATTTGAAGTGGTTTTTCAGTTGTATGGAGACAAAAAGAGAGTCAGACACCACATCTTTCACCACAGCTGCATTCTTGCTCTATGGCTAAGGTTCTTGAATCACAGATCTCATCTTCTGATGCTGGGCAGTAGCCTCATCCTTTGAAGACTTACAGCACTAAGAGCTATGCTTAGATCTCAGTATTGTAGTTCCCTTGCTTGAAACATCTGCGTCTGAGAAATTTGTCATTTCAGGCTGAAAACTGTAGATGTGAGCCTATGAATTGGCATTAAAAAAAATCTGCTATAACTTGATGAAATTAAAGTAAATTTCTTTATATTAAAAAGGAAACTAAAAGGTGTAAGAAAACAGATAAAGATACCTATCCAGAGCCAGCATTAGGCAAAAGTGAAGTAGCTTAAATTTAGAGTTTATCTCAATTCATCTTAGACTATACATGTGGACCTGCCTGCCTTCATGTGAAGGTGGCTCAGTCCTCCTGGCTACTATTCATAATTTCTTTCCTCTTACTTTCCATACAGTAGAACTCCAGTCCCCACCTGATCAAGCACTGTTTTCCAGAGTTAGCCAAGATCTTACATCCTTTGATCATCAAAATAATTTATATTTTTCTTATTTCTTTCTTTCAGAATCTTATTTTGTGTGGTAAGCAATTTTGACTTGTGAACATTTAAGCTATTAATGAGCTAGCTAATTTTAATAACATTTATAAAAAAAAGTATTATGCTTAAAACAACCATTTCAGGAGTTTTGGAGATTGCTGAAGGGTTAGGGACATATCTCTTGCATACAAAAGGTCTCGTGAATTTGATTCTGTGCATTGCATAGCACCTCAAGCATCACTGGGTGTGGCTCTGGTTATCTCCTATAGCAATAAGCAGTACTACTTCACTGATCCTGAACACTGAATAATCCAGCTACAAGCCTCCTAAATACTTAGGAGCTGAAGATAAAAATACTTACCTCCTAAATATTTAGGACTCCCCAAAATCAACAACAACCTAAAAACATTTTGAAGGCACAAAACAAATAAAACTCAATCTCATTTACAATTTCCTGTTATGAGCATCCTCAGTTTATCCTAACTTCTATAGTAAGTGTATATGTACAATTTCATGTACTGCATATCTATTTCTGAAGCACAGGTTTTATATTGGCTGAGTATGTGTCCTTGCTTTGCCAATATGGATACATAATGTGACCCTTTTTGTATACGTAAACTGGGAATAGATGATTACATATTCATGGGGAACTGTTAGCCACAGTACATGTCACTTTTAGGAATATATGTTGTAGACATAGAATCATCTGCCTCCTTTTGAGTCTCTATTTGAATCCCATATATTCCTTAGCAGTGTATTATTGTAGAACGATTCTTAAAGTCTCTGAGTCTCAATTTTCATATATCTAAAGAACTCAGGTGTGGGAACATTAGGCAATATGTTGTTTTGCAGCTTCTATGTTGTTGAAATTAAATTTTACGTAATATAAAATTATAGTTTAGGTTTTTAAGGGAGTAAGAGAGGAGAGAGGAGAGAGAGAAAAGAGAGAGGCTAAATCCTATGCATTTTAAAAGGGATCTATGATGAAATAATGTTGAGAACTACCACAACAAGCTAGAGAACTATTCAAAGAGCAGAATACTTGCTATCATGTGGAGGCCCTTATTTTCTGGAACTACATGATCACGCAAAGACCTCAAGCACCAAATTGGAGTTACCTTTGAGAAACATAAAATATGAATGTCTCTTTAAGCTACCAAATACCTAAAAAAGTATATGTTTTTTAAATATCCAATATTTTTTTAAATTATATGCTTCTTATTTTGAGAATCTAATCCTTGATATAATTTTTCTAATAGGATGCCATCAGAGAATCAAATTAATGTTTCTAACCTTACTCCTCTAGTCACTATATTTTAGTTAGATACACTGCTGTGATTTGAAAAAATATAATCTCATAAGTATAATCTCAAAGTGTATTTTATTTTAACACTTTTATATGTGATACTCTATTTTTGTTATTACAATTTTCTTGTTTAGGCTCAAAGTAATATTTTTTTTTTTTTGGTTTTTGGGCCACACCCTGTGACGCTCAGGGGTTACTCCTGGCTATGCGCTCAGAAGTTGCTCCTGGCTTCTTGGGGGACCATATGGGACACCGGGGGATCGAACCGCAGTCCGTCCTAGGCTAGCGCAGGCAAGGCAGGCACCTTACCTCCAGCGCCACCGCCCGGCCCTCAAAGTAATATTTTGTAAGAAATTTTTATATGTATAGTAGAGAAAAGACTCCTTTAGACCTCAACTTTTATAAATCACTTTCCCAAGTATTACTTTATTTGCAACGATTAATGGAGGAAGAGTATAACATTCTTTCTATATTAATTTCTTCATTTGGGGGGCACATCAGCAGTGTTCAGGACTTATTCCTAATCTGCACTCAGGAATCGCTCCTAGTGGCATTCTAGAGACCATATGGGGTGCCAAGGATCCTGGATCAGCTGTGTGCAAGGCAAGATCCCTATCCTCTGAACTCTCCAAAGTCTAACACTCTTATCTTCAGTTTTATAAGAATAAACTTGTCCTTTTCAGAACCCACTGCTTATTGAAACAACCAATAATAGATATTTTGGTAGGCATCATGTTCTGTTTGTGTCGTTATCTCTCATCTGAATGTAACCTTTAAGTATGCATATGATTTTGATGCTGCTCTATATTCACTGGTCTCATCTCTCATTGCAAGGAGAGATTTATATATTTTACTTCCCTTGAAATTATCGTTTGTAAGAAATCACGGGATGCTCATCCCCTCATATCCCCCGCTTGCCAAAAACTATGCTTGTGATAATATTGGTATTATGACTTTTCACCTATCCCTAGAAAATATTACATTGTTTGAATATGTCTATTCATACATCTGTGGAATCCAAAAATGCTTCAAGGACAAGAGGAATGATGCGTTTGAAAGCCCTGACTAGCTCCCTGGAAGAGTGAGTCACTGAGCTACATTCCATGCAGCATCTCAGAGAAGAGCTAGCAAAGTCACAGCATTCTTTCAAGCTGGCAGGGAGCTAAAATTCACTAAAATATCTTCCTCTTAGAGGGCCTTCAGAAAATGATTTGCTTCTATTCAATCACCTCATGGTTCCAGCAGAGCAGTTGTGGGCTTCAGTAGAACATGACGGGCACATTCTTCTTAGATGTCACAGATGAAGCAGTGGAGCCCAGGGATGCTAAGCAATGGTCAGCTGGGAGTCAGAAGCCTCACAGAATTAAACACTTCAATCAGATCTGGCAGCATCTTTAACATTTCCAAATACCCACAGGAGTCCAAAAAGAAGACATTTTGTGATTTGAAAGTATTTAAGCAATGTTCCTTCTTTAATTATAACCTGTATATGAAAGAGTATTCCTGTGAATTGGTTCAAAAACATGCTTTTAAAAGACCTATTCCATCCATTCATTTTTAAGTAGTAACTTTCTAAAAATAAAATCATTCTATTTTATAGTTCAGGGACTCTTCTGCTCTATCACCAGAAATTATTCAATGGGAGTGATAATTAATTCCACTACAAAGGGTATTTCAATGTGCGTCTTAGACAGCCATGCAGTGGTACAGAACACGAGAGGTGTGTCTATGAATGCTTACAGAAGATTGCCTTCTCAGTTGGAAGGCGTTATTTCTGTTCATGTTATTTTCTGTGTAGCTCTATGGGAGCTACAAACCCATCAGACTGGCAGTACCTTTCCCCCCTTAGATGCCTGTGGAGCATGCCCTTTGGATAATGATTACAGCCACGCCCTGCCGTGCTAACTGCTTTGTAGGGTTGAAAGGATGTGGCCAAAGGGGAGGATTTGCTGATCCAGTCAGATACATGACCTCACTCCCACTAAGTTCTCCAATGGCCCCAACTCAGAGCTGAGCAGGAGGCAAACAGGCTGCTCTGAAAAACTGCAGTGCCCTGCACAATAATAGTAAATAGCATCATGGAGTGACCTGAGAGTTGGCAAGCCCAAGTCCAGGCCACCTAATATTCTCTTTGGGAGACAAGCACAGCAAGTAATGATAACCATTTTGTTACTAGCAAAGGGCAGCAAACTGAGGTGGTCAGTGAAATGGTCTTTGTTGTTGGCCTGTGAGCATGGGGTAAATTTATCAGGTGTATTCAGAAATAAGAGTAATTGTTCCATGTACCAAATTAGATGGCCTTTAAAATTTAAGGAAGCAATGTATGTACAAAAGACTCTTCAGAAATTTTTAATAGATGACATCAAAAAATTAACAAGCTAAATTTAACTGTAGATGTAGATTTTTTTCTCTTCAAAATACATTTTAAAGGACAACTATATTTCAATGATTCTTCTAGGAAATGTATGCCATCATGTTGATTCAATGATTCTAAATACAACTCAGTCTCTGGGGTTTAGAACTCAGTTCAGCTAAAAGTTGTTAAATAGAAGTTAGAAGAACCACTGGGGTTTCTCCCTGCTGGCTGTTGTGGGGCCATAGAAATCTGGGATCTGTGTTCTTTCCCCAAGCCCAGAAGCTCAGTGCTGAATGCAAAAGAAATATCACCACGAAGTTTTGACTAAAATTTTATAAATCAATTTATTTTGAAACAGGTTGAATAGACTGTATTTAAATTATCTGGTCTTCATATTCTTTTTTGGAGGGGACTCCCCAGCAGTGCTTGGGGTTTTAGGGTCTCTCCTGGTAATACTAGTGATTTGAGTCTAACAGATCAGTTGGGTTAACAGGTCAGTACTGGAAGCTACTGAACAATGCTTCTCACACAGTAGTTTTAAGGAGACTGCAGAGTTATACTTGGTAGTGCTCAGGGGACCACACTGTGTCCAAGACCCAACTAAAGCCTCATGCAGGTCAGGCATGTTCTCCATTCCTTGGAATCTCTTTGGCCCAGATCTTCATTTTTTTTCTTTTTTTGTGGGGTTAGGAGATCTGGGACACATGTTCAGGGATTACTCCTGGCTCCGTGCTCACGAATCATTTCTAGTAGTGTTCAGGGAAATATATGTTATGATACCCAGGATTGAATTGAGGCCAGTTGCATCCAAGTGCTTTAAGGCAAGTACCCTAAATACTATATCTCCAGCACCTTTATGTTCTATAATTTTATTAGCTTACCTTTCTTCAGAGAAGTTATAATGATGCTAAACTAATATTTATTGAGAGTTTATTTATGTATGTGATTTTATGCACACAATTTGCCTAATCTTTTAACCGAAAGATGAATTTATCACACGGGAAACAATCAGAAAATCAATGGAACAGTAAAGTCAATTAACTAGTCAGTGTGGGGTAAAGAAAAGACAACTAAGTCATTCTAACATAACAGGTGATTGCTGCTAGAGCATTCTTCATCTGACACTATTCTTCACCTAGATCTGAACAAGTCTTTTATGTTTTCTAAATCTGCAAGGCTAAGAAAATGTAATTTACTAATAATGGTTGTGGAGTAAGTTCATGAATAATAAAAAGCAATAAAAAATCAACCATTTTATCTTCAGTCTCTATGGTCTTGACTATTTTTGCATGTATTAGGAATATTTGATAAATTATTAGGTGACAGTCACTATATTTCACAAAACTAAAATTTTGCCAGAGGCAGGGCTTAGATATATTTTCTTTTGTTTACTCAAATTTTTATAACCTATATTAACTCTGATTATACCCTCAATTTTACCACCACCGACATTATTTAAAACACTTTTTCCTCTTTTTTTGTGTGTGTTTTGTCTTGGGCCACACCTGGCAGTGCTTACAGATCACTTCTAGTGGTGCTTGGAGTATCATATGCAGTGGTGAAGCTCAACCCAAAATCAGCTGTGTGCAAGACAAGTACCTTATTCACTATAATATATTTCTAATCCTAAAGTAATGTTTTGACCTTGCAACCAGCCATAATCATTAAATAAAAAATATCACACCCCAGTGAAAGTAATAATGACATTTTCATCACAGATAAAAAATTATTTATGTTTCTTTTGGTTTTGAGGCCACACTTGAGGTGCTCAGCGTTGTAACTCCTGATTCTGTACTCAGGAATCACTCCTAGCATGCTCAGATGACCATATGGGATGCCTGAGATTGACCCCTGGCCAGTTGAATGCAAGGCAAACACCTTAGCCTCTGTACTATCTCTCTGGGATTTGAAAAAATATCTTTTTATTATACCTATTCCAAAGTCTAAAATATGTTTTGGGATAAATAGAACCAAAGGAGAATTTGTTAGTCATATCCCATATGAAACTCAGAAAATGAAAATAAGAAATATTTAAGTAAATTTACATGAAGAAGTATACAAAATAGAGCAAAGATCTAGTGTTAGAATCTCTAAAACATAAATAGCTATTCTTTCCTTCCTTTTGAAAGTCTTTCTTGATTTTGAAGTCTCTGGAGCGCAGATGACAGGGAAAACTGAAGTTGTCACGATCTGCTTAATCAAAAGTCTCTTCAACAGTGTCCGCAGGGAGTACACAATGTCTAATAACGTTTTAGGATGATTTGTTGGACTAAGGTTTCTGACAGACGCTAGTTCTTCCCTTAATTATAATCCCCTCCCAACCTTAGAGACTAAGCTGTGTTTCCTTATCTTAAGAAAACTCCTCCTGAGTATTATGAGTTTATAATGAATAAAGTAAAAGATGCCCACAGTCCTTAACAATAACTTGAAAACTAAAAGCAAACTAAGGGCAAAGGGTACCTATATGTGGAATTCTAAAGATTTTCTTTTCATAGATAAGAAAGAGAAATGACTTAGTTGAAGTGTATACAGAAAGAAGGGTATGAGGCAAAGAGTATGTGCTGAGGAAAGTCTATGAAAGCATATTGCTGTGACCTGGGTAAGGTTCAGATATGATATATGTGAAATCAGTGCACATTTTTGGGAACTAATGGGACTCATTGAAAAAGATGTGAAGAACATATTGTTCTATTTCCTTTTAGAAAGACAGAGAGAGGAGAGAAAGAAAAAAATCAGTTTCATTTATAAAAAGTAAAAAAAATAAAACTATAATCAGATACTGCAGTTAAATTCAATCTAAATTGCAGGTATTTAAAATTCCTATCACATACTATTTTTAAAAAAATATGACAAAACTAGATTCGGAATGGAAAACTTGGGGTACCTAACTTTGGGAGGTAATTAATGATGCCTATCCAATTAAAATACAATTCATTCAACATAGAAGTCACATTTCCAAATATTTATTCTGCATATATTTAATTAATGTTAATGAATAATTAATTAATAGATAGTAATTGAAATCTATGAGTATTAGCCAGAGATAAAAACTGTCTAAACTTACATCATAAGAGACTGATGAAATTTTTATTTGTCATTTGTACAATGGACTATATTATTACTGTCTCAAGAAACGTAATTTACATAGGAAGGTAGAAATCAATCTCTTTTCTATTTTATTAAGGAAAATCTACAAGAAACATAATTATCTTTTATCTCCTTGCATGAAGTAAATTCTCTGAGAGGAAACCATAAAATTACGACACTGATAGAGCAAAAGCTTTCCTGTACTGCACTCAGATGCTCCAGAGTTTTATTTGTATATTTGTGTTATCTATTAAAACTGATTAATCAATCTTTTATAAAATACTATGTGAGGTGGGGCCAGAGTGATGGCTCAAGCTGTAAGGCATCTACCTTGTCTGTGCTAGCTCAGGACAGACTGTGGTTGAATCCCCTTGCATCCTATATGGTTTCCCAAGCCAGGAGCTATTTCTGAACGCATAGCCAGGAGATACCCCTGAGGGTAACCGGGTGTGGCCCAAAAGAACAAAACAAAACAAACTATGAAAGGAAAAGCTATCTAAATTTATATTACAAAAGCATCTGATTGCAAATGCATTGTGCATTAAAAGTGACTCAGAGAAGGCATTCTCAAAAATTTGTTTTCGGAATTTTTCCTGTGGTAGGAGTGTAACAACTAGTGCTCAGGGAGCCTAGGGAACTCCTCCCAACAATTCTTGGCTAATTGTTGCAGATGGTTTACTGTGAAGTTTCAAGGTGATGATGCTGCTTGGGCTTGGGCCCTCTAGTGATAGTGATTATTTGGATCAACCTGATGGTGTTTGGGGCTTTAGCTCTATATCTGGATGCTGTAGACAGAGTATCAAACTACAGTCAGTTTCATGCAGTGATATGTGTCTCTGTGTTATCTCTCTGCTCTTCAGAATAGCTTTGTTTTAAAAAAATTATTGAGAACAATTCCAAAAATTTATAACTACTATTATTTTAGTTTGTGTGTTTGGTTTTCATTTGGGGCTAGAACTGATGGTGTTTAGGGATTGATTACTCCTGGCCCTGTATTCAGGGATCATTTCTAACAGTGCTTGGGGAATCATATATAGTGTTGCAAATAAAACTCAGGTCAGCCACAAGCAAGACAAGCACTCCTATGCACTAGACTATTTCTCCTGCCACAACTATTATTATTTTTTACATATTATTATTATTATTATGTGTACATGGTATGTCTCTTTTTTGACATTGTTACCCCTCATTTGTTTTATTCATGGCTATATACATGTTTCTTTTGAGGTGTATGTTTTAATCACAGCAATTAATAGCCTTTCATCATCAAATATCTTGTCATAATCTTCTATAAATAAAGATTTTCGGTACATAGCCACAATAACATGATCAAATGCAGGACCTTTATTACTGATAAAACACTATTATCTAAAAAATATTTCAAATTCTGATTCCACCATTGTACCAAGTACTTTTTAGCAATAAATTATTTTTATAATTTAGGATTATTAATTGTATTTATATTTAATTTTAACATTCTAGAATTAACATTTATATTTTATCCATTTTTAATTTGATTCAAAATTTATTGTGGTAATATTGATTTATAAGAGTGTAAACGTGTATGTGTTAATAGGTATAATCCTACCATGTCATGTCTGCCACTAAAAATCCAATATATTTCTCCCACAATCCTTAGGATTCTTTCCTTCTTTCCAATTTTGCTCTGATCCTCAGACACTTCAGTTGTGTCATCAGAGTTTGAGATTTGCTTATTCCTTTTGTACATAAACCACCTATGAATGAGGAAAATGACAAGTACCAGATAATCTCGGTTAACATGCCTCCTCTAATTTTTTCCATGTTGTAGCAAAAAAAATCAAGAATTGATTATTGCTTATAATTGAGTAGTAGTCAACTGAATATACATTGTAAGTATACATTGAGTATACAATTGAGTATACAGTGTATTTATTCATCTGTTGGGTTTTTGGTTATAGCAAATGTAATCAAACTGAATATAGAATCATGTTTTCTTCTTACCATTTTCAATTGATGGGCACTTAAGTTATTCCCAGTAATTGACTACTATAAGTGAGGCAGCAATAAAATAGGAAGGCATATGTGTTTTAAATGCTTTTTTTTTGCTTTGTTTTGTTTTGTTTGTGGACCATACCATGTAGTGCTTAGGCCTAACTCCTGGGTTTACCCTCAGGAATCACTCCTAGAAGGCTCAGTGGACTACATGAGGTGTCAGGCATTGAACCTGGTCAGCTGTGGGCAAGGCATATGCTCTACCTTTATTTAATTGTTTTTGTTTTATTTGTTTTTATTGATGCGTGTTATGGGTTCTTATATGCTAGATATTGACCCTCTGTCATATATGCCAGATTTAAGTATCTTTTCCCACTCAGTAGGATGGCTATTTATTTTGAGACAAGTTTCTTTGGTGGCTGTGCACACATTTTTTTCAGTTGATGTATTCTCATTTGCTTATTTTTTTTCTTTCCCGTGCCATTGGATTTTGGTCTCTAAACACATGTCTACGACTCAAGTCAAGGAGAATATTTCCTTGAGAAATTCAGTGCTATTTTTGTAAGCATTATATGAAATACTTTCAAATGTTTTAGGGACTAGATGTTTGTGGGTTACTCTTTACTCTGTACTAGGGGTTACTCCAGAAGTTCTCAAGGGATCATGGGTTGCCAAGCCTTCAAATGTTATATTTAAATATTCATGATATTAACAGTAAAAACAATGCTTTGAAATATTTATTTGTTCACCCCAAAGTGAGAATAGTAATGTTTTTCATGTATACAGATAATAGTTATATTCCAATACCTGTTTCTAAATACAGTGTGTACATAACATACATTTTTATATTTTGTAACTTCAAGAAGCTTCACTGAAAGTAAATGTAATGTAAAGAAGCAAGTGAAATGTTGGTATTGTTATGAAAATACTTATGTTCACATAGAAGACCTAAAAGATTCTTAGGGATAATGCTTTAAGAACCACTGGTCAGAAAATAGAACATTACCACTGCCTGGCCATAATAGCAAGATTACATTCTTCAGCTGCAGTGCACTTTCCAAAACTCTAGAACTCCATTAGCACCATTATTGATGTTTACCTATGCTTACACAGATGTTCGCAAAGTTCAAAGAAGCAATAGTGCATGACAGAAACACTATATTAGAAAGAAATGGTCACAACAGTCAGTTTTCCGATAGAGTAATACTAAAAAAGGTTCTTTCTTGAGTAGCAGAGTTGCCAACATTGGCCAAACAAGATGATCTTTTGAGGAACAACAAGATAGCTCCAACATACAAATATATTCATTTAAGAAATATCAGATGATTTTTTTGTTCTCCTTTAAATCACTGTATTTACATTATTCAATTCTCTAGAAATTATACTCAATGAGAGACAATACTAATAAGAGGTTAATAAAAGTTGCATTTAGTGTGGTAATAAATAACAGTAGTTCATCCTTTTACTAGGATTTAAAACTTGAATATGCATTATGACTATTTACTCTGCTCTAGAATGGCAATAAAGTAGTGAACGAATTAAGCTACAATCTGCCTTTAGGGAACAAATAGTCATATTGATGATAGTAATGCAAAAGTCCCATAAACTACTATCTTTGTTGGAATAAAACTAATGTAAGTTCAGAGGACATATTTTAGGTCCTGTTACTTCTAAGGTTTAAAAAATTAGGGTTCAGTTTTCAGAATAAAAAAAATTCAGTTGAGGTAGGAAGTTTAGATATTAATGGACAGTGAGAGTGCAGGTTGGAGTAATACTTCCTTGCAGAGAAAACAGTAGATACAACTCCCTGAAACCCCAAACCCACCCCTATTATACATCCTCATGAAGCAAGAGTGAGTGAATAGTTCCAGGCACTAAACGTAAGTCTTTGTGGCTGAATTTCATAGAATAATGACAAGATTAATACAAAATGAAACTTGATACATGTGCAATGGTGAGACCTGCAGATTTCTGAATGCCATACCAAGGACTCTGGCATTCATAAGATAATGATAGGGAGCTAGTGAAAAGTATTATACATATTTGCTAGGGACAGAACCAAAGAGATAATATGGTGGTTAACTTGCGTATAGCTGACCTGGATTTAATTCCTGGCATCCCATATGTTCCTCCAGCACCACCAAGAGTGAAATCTGAGCCAAAGATATGAGAACCTTGTGGACCAAAAACCAAAAAAAATTTTATTATGAGTATTTTTTGTGTGAATTCATGAATGCAAGATGAGGTAGCCTTGTATCCAGTCTAGTGGCTCATATTTTTTGGTAATTTCCAGTTGAAAGTGACTCTTACTCTCTGCTTGTTTCAGCTTCAAAGACTATTCCCAATTTTAAAATCAAATAACTTTTTACATTTTTTGCAGTTCTCTCTATAATTGCTATCAAAAGTATTTGAATACATGAATTTTCAAAATAATATTGAAAGCACATGTAAATGTGCATTTAGCCCGCTAAAACTATGACTTTCATTCAATAATCAGTTGATAATATTCAGAATCATACACACTAAGACATCATCATTAAATACCAGAACCATCTGTCTTTAGTTAAGTTCAATATTCCAAGCTCAACTCCTAAGAAAATCTGTTATGAGAAAATATATTTTCTGAGAGCTGTGTATGGACATTTTGACAATATACCTCTAAGTCAAGGCTTATTACATTACCTAAAGTTTCTCATAAGTTCCAATGTAGAAAACTAACTTATAATTTAGTATCTTAAAACGGATTTTTTTTTTCTCAGAAAATGCTATTTTCCCACTTTGGATTGATCAAAACAAGTTAAATTACCATAAAGGCCTAATTGTGACTATTAGAGTAGAGTTAAGCCTAAATTCAGGGGCATAAATATGAACTTTGTGCACTTAGTCTTTTGCAACATTCCAATTTTTTTTGTTTGTATTTGGTCCACACTAGACTGTACTCAAGTCTTACTAATGGTTTGTTGCTCAGAGATCACTCCTGATGTGCTCAGCAATCCATATAGGGTGCCAATGTCAACCTGCTAATCAAACTTGACTGTGTGCAAGGCAAGTGCCCCTACTTGCAGTACTAATTCCCTGGCCCCAACTTGCAATGCCCTCCCATTGCATTTGATTATATTATGCCAACTGAAAACATAAATCATGAGCCATTTCAATTTCTTTGCAAATACATAAAACATGCTTTCAGGTGTAAAATCACTCAATATGTTAACAGCAACCCAAAAACTTAATTCCAATGTGACTACTTCCTTTGAACAACTTTTTTGTCAAGTCTTTCTGGAGTGGGTCAGACAGTGAATGATTAACAAATATCTACACATCTACAAAAATAGACTGAATATTCAATAAAATTAAATATATATATATATATGCTTGCATAATGAGATTCTACCTTCATGATAAAGTTTCCATAATAAAAATTACACTGGTGACATGAAACATCTGGACTAAGGCTTCCTTCCAAACTTCTGAAGCTAAATCTGGATCAATAATTATTTATTAAAGTTTTAGTCACCATTGCTGCCAAGACAAGAAGATTGTATTGGAATGCATATTTTAGAGCCAAATAGAATGCTCTCTTTTCTAAGAAAGGTGAAGTCAGGAGAGTAAAGCAGAAGTGATTCAATGGTGGCAATGAAAGAACCTTGAGAAACTTTATAAAAAGTCACCCAAATAAATAAAAAATATGTAGTTGTCATGGTTTTTAGAAATTTTAACTCCTGACAACTCATTTGTCTCTACTTTTAAACACATCCCAACACAAACAGAAATAAGTGTGGAAAGAACCTTTCTAGGATTACTCTCACTGACCTTTGACTAGCTTCTACCCTTGTGAGAATGATCAAAATCTGTTGATTATTTTTAACCAGAGAAATATATATATGTATATATGACAAACAGAAGTATTTACATATGAAAATAAGATGTTTAGATAATTGACATTAATCTAAAAGGGAATTATATTTCATGGAGCTATTCTAAGCAGGCCCTTTAGAGGAATGTGATGAATACAAGATTTCCTTCGACTGGCCTTGAAGAAATGTTTCCACAAAATTTACAATTTTAAGAAAAAATTCCATCAATAACCAAGTAAATCTTAGAAGGAAATCTACACATCCTATAGTACTTTATTTATGGTCAATGCCTGTATGAAATCTTTTTTTTTTTTTTTTTGGTTTTTGGGCCACACCCTGTGACGCTCAGGGGTTACTCCTGGCTATGCGCTCAGTAGTTGCTCCTGGCTTCTTGGGGGACCATATGGGGCACCGGGGGATCGAACCGCGGTCCGTCCTAGGCTAGCGCAGGCAAGGCAGGCACCTTACCTCCAGCGCCACCGCCCGGCCCCTGTATGAAATCTTCAAAAACACTGGTGACAGGACCAAGATAGACCAACCCAAGACAGTCAACTAACTAATCGTGTAAAGATGTGTATGTTCATTTAAAATGCTAAGTGTATATTGAATTGTTATTTTAAATAGTAAAATGAATTAAATAATGTTCGACACACTGTATTATGCTGAGGACTGGAGAGATAGCATGGAGGCAAGGTGTTTTCCTTGCATACAGAAGGACAGTGGTTCAAATCCCGGCATCCCATATGGTCCCCGGAGCCTGCCAGGAATGATTTCTGAACGTAGAAGCAGGAGTAACCCTTGAGCGGCACCAGGTGTGAGCAAAAACCAAAATAATAATAATAATAATAATAATAATAATAAATAATAATAATAATAAAGCGAGAAGAAAGAGTATCATGCTGAAATTTTTATTTTGCTTAGTTAATACAATTTCAGTATTTTCACATGATTGGAAGAAATTACCCACATATCCATGAGTATACAACTGTGCACACTCAAATTTATCAGAATAAAGAGCAAACTTGCTTTATAACTTCTTCCTCACAAAATCTGCTTATTATAGTTAAAAGTAAATCTATGCTTTTAGTCCAATTAGAAACTTCAGAATCATCAGTCTCCCAGACCCTTTCTAATCAAATCCAATCACTAAGTTCAATTCATTGTTAACACATTTTTAATCCATTTCACTCAGGAGCTCTTCATCTTTCAACACAAAAGATAAATTTTATATTAATTATATTTAGTTATATATTATTACGTATATTTATTGTATATATGTATTATATTTATTTATATAATATGTTCTATAGTTTATATTTCTACTACCACTAAAGCTGTACTCCAGCAAAATACATTTTCCCAAAAGAGTACTCATGTACTCATGAATGAAGTGAAAAAATAGATTAGAAAGTAACACGAAGTGGTAGAAAAGAATATAGGATGGATACAAGATATAAATTGGAGATAAATATTAAATTTATTGGCCTAGCTATTAGTTTTGAACACTCTAAAATTAACGAGGAAGCATTGAAGGATTGTTTGTTTGTTTGTTTGGGTCACACCTGGCAGTGCTCAGGGGTTACTCCAGGCTCTACACTCAGAAATCGCTCCTGGCAGGCTCCAGGAACCACCGTCCTTCTGCATGCAAGGCAAACGTTCTACCTCCGTTCTATCTCTCTGGGCCCCTCATTGAAGGATTTTTGACAAGGCAATTATTTAGCCGAAAGCAACATAGCAACCCCTTATAGAAAATTATTTTTAATATGGAAGACACTATAATGAATATGCAATTTTATGAGATAAAGTACTGCTTACTTTGTAACTTTGAAAAAATGAGTTAAAACCATATTTTTGTCGAACAGAATTAAAGTTGAATTATTATTACCATAGGGACCTGATATATTAACAGTTCAATATAAATCAATCTAGTTCTTTTACCTCCCATTTGCTAAATTGTGATAACACACAAAATTATATTTATTTTGACCATTAGACTCAGTCCCGATGAATGATTAAACACTGAGCTAGCAGACAGAGAATAAAGTTAAGCCATAAAACATGTATTCCTGCAGGCAGAGGTGGAGAATATGAACCTATGTCATTACAAAGTCAACTTCAAATTTTTTATTTGTGGCTTGGAAGAACTACTCAATTTTGATTAAATATCTAAGCAGAGGGAAAGAGAACATTCCTTTCATTCTCTATACTCAGATGACACAGATTTTTCAAGGATGACACAGACAACAGGATGACGGGGCAGATCATAAAGCAATCTGGTGCTCACATGGAAACAGCCTTTTTTTAAGGCTACATTAACATTTTGGGGATATGGTTGCTTGAGCCATGTAAAAAAGAATGTCAGAGCTGCTAACTGCACAACTCACAAGATGCAGGAATGAGATTTGCCACTCCCACTATGCTCGCGCCTAGATTTTGCCAAAAATCTGGAAGGATAAAAGAAGTGTTTTCTTCTCTCAGATATAAAAGGGCATAAAATTCTGTTAAAATGAGCCATGTAAAATTGGCAATATTTAATAACTTTTACTCCAAAGATAGTTCAACCCAACACATTGCGCAAGAGAAAAGGATTCAAAATAACGTGTTTTTTAATGACATTTATAAGTTTCTAAGTAAAAGTAACAAAAAAATGAAAAAGCAGAAAAACATAAAATGTTATAATTAAGAAGCTTTGGCTTTTCATTCCTTTCAAACATTACTTTCAGGTCTTTTATAAAGCAGTTTTTTATGCCAATAGTTTCATTCTAACAAAATGTACTTGAGTAAAAAAATTTGCTAGAATAAAAAATCAAGTATTACACCAAACAGCTAATACAATTTCTTAACTATTGCATTTATAATAAGTAAGATTCACATTTCTCTCCAGTGAAATATCAGATAATTGTTCAGAGAACGCCTCTTTGCCCCTTCACTCTACCTTCAACATCAGCATGTTCTTTGTACAAACATTTTTATTACCACAGTGTTATAGGAAATGCTATCACATTTATTCCATTTCTACTCCCTAAATAAAAATTGAAACAAGAAGATTGGAAGTCTAATATGCAACTGAGAAGAGAACCTTAGAGGCAAAAAAAAAATCTTCATCTTCACTTAACAGGATTGGAAAGCTGTATAATAGACAATTAAACCAAGGGAGATAATATATGTAAGAAAACTTAGCCCTAATTCTTTACTCTCTCTAATGGTTATTTCTTATGCATTTCTAAAAATAAAAGTACTGCATAAATTCTAGATTGTGTCATTTCAAACTTTTTGTGATTTTGATGTCAGGGATTGACCCCACGGTCTCACAAATGTAATACATAGATTTTACCAACAAGCTACATCTCTGGACAATAAATTATATTTTATTTAACAAAGACTGTAACAGTCTTATCTCCCACAAAGATATGATGTCAGTGTTGGAATCTTACACCGATAATGTCATTTTACCAGTTATCTCCATATCTAAAAGCATTGTTAAGACCTTTCAAAGTTAATATGTAGCTCCCTTCTTCCTTTTTCATATAAATGGAACATACAGCAACTATTTACCTGACTGTAAAGTGAGTAAACATCGTTTTTATTACCTTAAATCGTGATTATTTTTTCCTTAGGTTAGTATGCAATCACATTCTTAAAAACAATTCTTTGACCAGTATATTAAGTCAAATCTGATAAGTACACAAAAACTTATTATGCAAAAAGATAGTGTAGAAGGTAATGCCTAAACAAGAAAAGCTGGCTTTCATCTCTGATACCCTATATGTCCTTTAAGTATGTCAGAAATAAACACTGAATATAGAGCCAGGAGAAACTAATATGCACAGTCAGGTATGACCCCCAAATAAAAATGAACAAAATTGTACAAGTGTTCTCTCTCAGCATAAATACCCTCCATTATGTAGAAAGTTCTTTCCAGCTATTAATGAATAATAAAGGATGTCACAACATAACTTGATAAAATAACAGATTCAAATACAAACATTGGCACCAGACTCATTTTCTTATACATCAAATGCAATGAACGAAATGCTGCATATAATGGTCATTTTTCTATACCCATATTGAAGGCTCTTCAAATTTCTTGAAAAAGCACAAGTTTGTTTTCTCCTAGATTCCATCACTAATTCCTCTTATACACTACTTTTCTTTCATATGTTGTTTCCTTACTTTTATCCTTGAATGTCTTCTTTACTCTCATTCCACCTCAATGTCCCCATTTTTTGAGTTGCCATTTATTATATTGTTAGTATGACTACAAAAAGCATCTTTATGATCTCTGAATCATGAATTAGTAAATAAAGTATGTTGGAGTCTTAAAGCTTCAGCCTTATGCTAGACTAATCAACAGGTTCTAAAAGTTTACTCAGAATCATTTCTATAGAATGAATATTACTATACAAATATCTGCCTCAATGATTTTCAATTACTTGACTGTGATGCTATTTGTGCAATGCTCACAGTGAAATCAGACCTGGAAATTTAATAAATGGCTGTTAAAGAGCAGCTAGTGGTGCTAATGGTAATGATGGTGATGATGGTGATAAATATGACAACAATATAAATT